>NW_028270163.1:48157483-48460424 GCF_037043375.1 Chiloscyllium plagiosum | reverse complement strand
AATGGTCATTAGATAAACATATGGGTGATAATGGAATAGTGTAGGTTAGATAGGCTTCAGATTGGCTTCACAGGTCGGCACAGCATTGAGGGCTGAAGGGCCTGTACTGCGCTGTAATGTTCTATGTTCTAAATGCTGCCAGACTTGCTGAGTTTCTCCAGCACTTTCAGATTTTATTTCAATTTCCAGCATCTGATGTTTTGCTTTTATATTATAAGCCAGTTTAGTAAATGCCCAGGCGCTGCCCAGAGCAGTCTCGACACTGAACAAGTTGAAATTGAGTCTGGCACAGTAAAGGAAAGATGGACTGTGGGAACTCAGCACAGACAAAGCAACTCGGCTTAAACAGAACCGTTCGAGAGGGTGAGAACCCTCTTCTGCCCTGGAACCCTTCAATTAAATATCCCCATGACAAATCAATTCTAGAAGATCTTTGTCCTTCCCACAGTGACATTGCAGATACATTCATTCCCTGGGAAACAATCCAAGGCTAGGGAGCATATTGATACCTGTAGGTTTTCTAGTGTAAGGTTAAATTCAGCTGTGGGAGATGTGGGAGTTAGATTCAGTGCAGAGGCTCTAGGAGCTATGAATGGCAGCTTCCAGCAGGGGTCAGTACAGTCAGTATGGATTTGAGTGATGTGGCTCTCAGCTTCACAGATTCAGCGTCAGAGATATTGGCTAATCAAACACTTGGGGCAAGAGGGACTTGAAGGACTGAAAATGCAGAATCCCTACAGTGGAAGCAGGCCATTCAAAGCTCTGAAGGGCATCCCACCCAGACCCACCCCTCTACCCTGTCCCTGTAACCCTGCATTTCCCATGGCTAATCCACCCTAACCTGCACATCTTTGGACTGTGGGAGGAAACCGTAGCACACAGAGGAAACCCGTCTTGTAATAGCAACACACGCAGATGCACAGATGAGGTTTTCACTTCAAACCAACCTGAATGACCTGACCCTTATCCAGAGTTTTTTTCCTTTTAAACAGAGCAGATTTATAAGATCATAAGACATAGGAGCAGAAATTAGGCCATTCAGCCCATCAAATCTGCTTTGCTATTCAATCATGGCTGATATGTTTCTCAACCCCGTTCTCCCGCTTTCTCCCGATAATCCTTGATCGTCTTTACAATCAAGAACCTATCTATCTCAGTCTTAAATATACTCAATGACCTGACCTCCACAGCCCTCTATGGCAGTGAATTCCACAGATTCACCACTCTCTGGCTAAAAGGTTTCTCCTTATCTCCATTCTGAAAGGTCTTCCCTTTACTCTAAGGCTGTGCCCTTGGGTCCTAGTCTCTCCCAACAATAGAAACCGCTTCCCAGCATCCACGCTGCCCAGACCATTCAGTATTCTGGATGTTTCAATTGGATCATCCCTCAAGCTTCTGGACTCCAAGTATAAACCCAGAGTCCTCAAACGTTCCTCATATGTTAAGCTTTTCATTCCTGGGAATATTCTCGTGAACCTCCTCCAAAACCCCTCCAGGGCCAGTACATCTTCCTGAGATATGGGGTCCAAAACTGCACACAATACTCCAAATGTGGTCTGACCAAAAACATTATCTCTTCTCACAGCTGGGGTTTTATCTGAATAACAATTCCCTGTTCATTTTACATATCAGGGTTCAATATATGAAAAAAGAACACTTCATGGATGACTCTTCCACTCTTAAAATAAATTAAAACACCAATGGACTATTAGTATACCATACAGAAATGGGCTGGATGGGAGTTCTAACCCTCTTTAGGGTCAATGAACAATTTAACACAAAGAAACATTTCTTTATTACGACTACTACAAGATACAGAAGCACTTTATCTCAACTCTTACCATATCTTTTCTAGGTATAAACACATCTTAGTCTAGATCTGCCACTTTAAGATCACAGCTCATAGCGTGAGGTTTCACCAGAGACAGAATGTGGTTTGAGATGCCAGCCTGTAATTACCACAGCCACACCATCACCACTACCAATTTCAACTTAAATACTGCCTTGAAGGTAATGAAAAATGCCAAGGCATTTCAGAGGATCGTTAAAAAACAATGTATGACACCAAACCGCAGCTGGAAGTATTAAATTAGATGATCAAAAGTGTGGATCGGTTTTCAACATAGAGTCATAGAGATGTACAGCACGGAAACAGACCCTTTGGTCCAACCCGACCATGCTGACCAGATATCCCAACCCAATCTAGTCCCACCTGCTAGCACCTGGCCCATATCTCTCCTAACCCTTCCTATTCATATACCCATCCAAATGCCTCTTAGATGTTGCAATTGTACCAGCCTCCACCACTTCCTCTGGCAGCTCATTCCATACACACACCACCCCCTGCGTGAAAAGGTTGCCCCTTAGGTCTCTTTCATATCTTTCCCCTCTCACCCTAAACCTATGACCTCTAGTTCTGGACTCACCGATCCCAGGGAAAAGACTTTGCCTATTTACCTACCCATGCCCCTCATAAATTTAGTAAACCTCTATAAGATCACCCCTCAGCCTCAGACGCTCCAGGGAAAACAGCACCAGCCTGTTCAGCCTCTCCCTATAGCTCAAATTCTCCAACCCTGGCAACATCCTTGTAAATCTTTTCTGAACCCTTATAAGTTTTGCAACACCTTTCCGATAGGAAGGAGACCAGAATTGCACGCAATATTCCAATAGTGGCCTTACCAATGTCCTGTACAGCTGCAACATGACCTCCCAACTCCTGTACTCAGTGCTCTGACCAATAAAGGAAAGCATACCAAATGCCTTCTTCACTATCCTATCTACCTGCGACTCCACTTTCAAGGAGCTATGAACCTGCACTCCAAGGTCTCTTTGTTCAGCAACACTCCCTAGGACCTTACCATTAAGTGTATAAGTTCTGCTAAGACTTGCTTTCCCAAAATGCAGCACCTCGCATTTATCTGAATTAAACTCCATCTGCCACTTCTCAACCCATTGGCCCATCTGGTCAAGATCCTGTTGTAATCTGAGGTAACCCTCTTTGCTGTCTACTACACCTCCAATTTTGGTGTCAACTTACTAACTGTACCTCTTATGCTCACATCCAAATCATTTATGTAAATGACAAAAAGTAGAGGACCCAACATCAATCCTTGTGGTATCCACTGGTCACAGGCCTCCAGTCTGAAAAACAACCCTCCACCACCACCATCTGTCTTCTACCTTTGAGCCAGTTCTGTATCCAATGACTAGTTCTCCCTGTAAACCGTGAGATCTAACCTTTCTCATCAGTCTCCCATGGGGAACCTTGTCGAATGCCATATAGGTCACATCGACTGCTCTGCCCTCATCAATCCTCTTTGTTACTTCTTCAAAAAACTCAATCAAGTTTGTGAGACATGACTTCCCACGCACAAAACCATGTTGACTATCCCTAATCAGTCCTTGCCTTTCCACAACATCTTATGGAGGAGAGTGAGCTAGTCAGGCAGAGTGATGCAGTGAGGTAGTTCTACAGCTTGGGATCTAGACAACTGAAGGCACAGCCACGAATGATGGAGAAATGATTATTGGGAATGCGCTAGGATTCAAGGAAGCCAGCAATCTTGGAGAGTCACGGGGACTGGTGGAAATTGCAAAAATAGTAAGGGGTGAGGCTAGGGAGGAAATTTAAAACAAGGATAAGAACTTTAAAATTAAGATGTTGCTAAATCATCTTGCATTAAAGCATGCTGAGCTTAGGTTAACATCTGGATTTATTGAACACTTTTATAAATGGTTAATACAAATTAGCAGCCCAATAACATGTAGTTCTATGACAAAGGCGTTAATTTCAAAACAATAAATATCCTTAGGTATACAGCGTGAGGAACAATGTGTAACTTTAAGTTTGACATTTATTTTTTATTGCATGTTATGAAGAGGTTTGAGGGAATGATTTTAGTTTCATTATTTTGAAGAATTATTTCGGTGAGCTTGGTATCTGGCATTTTAGAGGTCTGTGTGTTTGCGTGCATTTTTCATTGAGGAATTGGAAGTTAGGAGTTTACTGTATTGAAAAGTTAGATTAAATAAACTGTGGTGTTGCTTAGTGAAAGGTTCTATGGTCAGACAAGTATAGAAGTCAGTGGGGTGTGTGCCAGAGGAAGTCTAACTCCCTTTAGGGAACTGTGTTTGTTTGAAATTTTAAGCAATAGTGAGTTTAGTTTGCAGTTTGTTTTTAGGAAGAGTTAGCAGCTGAAGTAAAAACATCTCATGAATGTGTAGAAGTTCACCTGAAGGAAACCGGGTGCAGCTGTGCCTGCGGGTATAGAGATAAAATGCTTCATGAGAGCTTTTCATATTTCTAAGGATGTTGCTGGGAGAAAAGGCATAGGGTGAATTTGAATCCCATTCTAATGGCTGTAATTAAACCTTTTCAACCTCTTAGTCTAGTGTAGCATGCTTGTGAATGTGTTCAGTATCTGACTTTTACACCGAAAAGCAAAATCGAGTCTACCAAGCCTCGATTCACTTGTCCAGTGTTACACGTCTGGTTTACCTACATACAGACTGCAGTAGTACAAGGCGGCAACTCAACACCACCTTCTCAAGAACATGTAGGACAGGCAATAAACACTGACCTGGCCAGTGACACTCTCATCCTGTGAGTGAATTAAAAGAGTCAATACAAACCAGACATAAGATGAGGAAATCCACACTACTCCCTCCTCACACACAGACATTGTCCATCCATTTTGTGACTCTAGGTCCAAAAGCTTTTGTTCTCAAGTCCACTACACTTACCCTGTCATGTCTCCATGTTTTTTAAAAACTGTTCTTTGATGGAATGTGGATGTCACTACCTGGACCAGCATTTGTTGACCCTCCCAAACTAGCCTTGAGGCTTGCTAGACCATTTCAGAAGGGAGCGAAGAATTAACCATATTGCTATGGGTTTGGAATCACGTGTAGGCCAGATAAAGATGGCAGATTTCCTTCCCTAAGGACATTAGCGAAACCAGATAGGTTATGACAACAATTGGGTAAAAACGACCGACTTGACACTGACATTTTCTACAAACCCACCAACTCCCACAGCTACCTGGATTACACCTCTTCCCACCCTACCTCTTGCAAAAATGCCATCCTGTATTCCCAATTCCTCCGCCTCCACCGTATCTGCTCCCAGGAGGAGCAGTTCCACCATAGAACACACCAGATGGCCTCCGTCTTTAGAGACCGCAATTTCCCTTCCCACGTGGTTAAAGATGCCCTCCAACGCATCTCATCCACATCCCGCACCTCCGCCCTCAGACCCAACCCCTCCAACCGCAACAAGGACAGAACGCCCCTGGTGCTCACCTTCCACCCTACCAACCTTCGCATAAACCAAATCATCCGCCGACATTTCCGCCACCTCCAAACAGACCCCACCACCAGGGATATATTTCCCTCCCAACCCCTCTCCGCCTTCCGCAAAGACCGTTCCCTCCGTGACTACCTGGTCAGGTCCACGCCCCCCTACGACCCACCCTCCCATCCTGGCACTTTCCCCTGCCACCGCAGGAACTGTAAAACCTGTGCCCACACCTCCTCCCTCACCTCCATCCAAGGCCCTAAAGGAGCCTTCCACATCCATCAAAGTTTTACCTGCACATCCACTAATATCATCTATTGTATCCGTTGCTCCCGATGCGGTCTCCTTTACATTGGGGAGACTGGGTGCCTCCTAGCAGAGCGCTTTAGGGAACATCTCAGAGACACCCGCATCAATCAACCAAATCGCCCAGTGGCTCAACATTTCAACTCCTCCTCCCACTCTGCCAAGGATATGGAGGTGCTGGGCCTCCTCCACCGCCGCTCCCTCACCACCAGACGCCTGGAGGAAGAACGCCTCATCTTCCGCCTCGGAACACTTCAACCCCAGGGCATCAATGTGGATTTCAACAGTTTCCTCATTTCCCCTTCCCCCACCTCATCCTAGTTTCTAACCTCCAGCAACTCGACTTGTCCGGACTTGTCCGACCTGCCCAGCTCCTTTTCCACCTATCCACTCCACCCTCTCTTCCCTGACCTATCACCTTCATCTCCTTCCCCACTGACCTATTGTACTCTATGCTACTCTCTCCCCATCCCCACCCTCCTCTAGCTTATCTCTCCATGCTTCAGGCTCTCTGCCTTTATTCCTGATGAAGGGCTTTTGCCCGAAATGTCGATTTTGCCTGTCCTCGGATGCTGCCTGAATTGCTGTGCTCTTCCAGCACCACTAATCCAGAATATGACAACAATTGACAGCGCAGTCACTAATGTCTTATTCCAGATTTTTAATGAATTCAAATTTCACCAACTGCTCTGGTGGGACTAGAATTGATGTCTGCAGAACAGTAGCCTGGAATCCTCAATTGCTAACCTATACTGTGCCACTGCTTCCTGATACTTGCAATCATACTGTATCCTAAAACATTGTTACATGAAAGGAATCTGAGCAGTATTTGAGTGAATCGCTCCTATCCCCTATAATTTCCTGGCAGGCTCTTCTATGGAGTCTCCAGTGAAATACTTCCATGGGTCAGCTTTGCATCCCTATCCCCTCCACTGCAGTCTCTGGTTCCACTCTTCTGGCTGAGGTGAAAAGGTTGATCTTGGCTGAGATTATCCAGACCCTTGATATTCCTGCAATCAGCTACCCCATCAGCTCACAAGTTTCTCCATCCCAGTGAGGACATGCCAAACTCTAATTGCTCCTCATAATCCAATCCTTCTATCCCAGCCAGCATTCCAGTTCCGCTCTACTGTATCTTTTCAATGATTGCAACATACTTTTTAATGAAATAATTATAGAATTACACACTATATTCTAAGGGCAGTCACACCAGTGATTTATAAATTGACAGAGTTCCTTGTTATTTGCATTCAGTATTGATATTTCAATACCTAATTTGTTTTACTCACTATATGGGAGCATTTTGACATGCTCAATTGATGGTCATTCCTGACATCCATATCTCCGTAGCTTCTTATTATGGTTACAATTAAGGTCCTTGGATATTTATATGCTCAAGCAATGACGAAAATCGCATGAAAGTTTTATGCGAAAAAAACTGAGTTAACACATTGGTATGAAGCTCTGTTCAAGAATCCCCTTTTTAGATATTATTTGTAAAGTGAAGCTATTCCTATGAATCTATGATCTCTTGCAGCAGGAATAATCCCAGTTGTGTTTTCTCTCACTGAAGATACAAAACCTTTTCCTTTTCTCTGTGGACTGTGAGATGACATTACTATATGTGTATAATATTGTGTTGCACACTGGTCAGTTACTGTTCACATGAAAAGTCTAATTGCTCTCAAGTTTGACATGCATGTTGCAGTCTGGAGCTATGGTTAATGATGGCAGAGGCTCCCACTTTCTGATCAAGAATCTCACCCAGACCATGTTATTGGTGTTGTGCATTGGAAGGATTTTCAAGTTGATCCTCAACCTGTTTGGTTGTGTTACAAACACGTGTCCAGCAAACCCTCAAGTTGAATGCAAGCTCAGAGACAAGAATGTTACCATTTGCACCACAGGACCCCCTCCATATACTCCACGAAGAGGAGACTGATCAACAAGTTATTGTGACAGTAAGTGCCACTACCGAACTGACAATTTGATTTAAACATCTAGCGTTTTCTTTTTTGATGACTGTTAAAATTGTTGACCATCACTTCAAAATGTTGGAACCTTTGATTTACTGGATTGACAGTTCCAACCACTTTACAGCAGAGATAGTCAAGCATTGCTCAATATTCTACACGTAGCCTGAGAGCCCGAGTTATGCACTCACAAGCATATTATAGTTCCTGGAATCCTCATCCTGCAGTACCCGCAATTACTTCAGTGACCATCTGTTTTGTTGCTCAAACAAGTATCTTGAGCTTGAATATTAAAATGTCTATTGTATTTTGTTTCTTATTTTGGGTGATGTGGTGGGTATAAGCAGGTTAGCTCCAATAGAAATGCATTACAAAAACAAACAGATTGGACATGGATCAATAAGAGACTTTAAATTCCCAAAATTGGCTCCCTAATAACTGTTTGCTGATTCACATTTCAAGCTTTGGCAGTGTCTTGAACATTGGACCTTGGCTGTTCATCTACAAACTTCTCAATTTCAATTCAAAGGTTCTCAAGGAGAATGGGTGTGATTTTAGCTTAATTTGAAAAATAATAAAAGTACTCCAATGTTCAATTCTGCATCTCAAAAAAATTGACACAGAAGATTGGGTGGCAGCATCCAACAGGGTAGCATAATCTCACCTCTACACACTGCCGTAAAGACATTCTCAAACTGAAACCTGACAATTTTAGCTTCATTATTATATTGTCAATCAGAGCTTATAGCTGAAAATGTGTTGCTGGAAAAGCGCAGCAGGTCAGGCAGCATCCAAGGAGCAGGAGAATCGACATTTTGGGCATGAGCCCTTCTTCAGGAATCAGAGCTTATATTAAATTAAGTCACTGGGTAACATCTCCCTGGAGAACAGTGGCTTCCTTGTTGATTCCTGGTCATTTTATTATTGTCAATGTAAGGAACACTGCTTTAAAGGTTGGAGCAACTTCCAACAGCAATTGTCAGATCACAGACAGCAAATAAGAAATGCAGGTCACAACTGGCACGGTGGCTCAGTGGTTAGCACTCCTGTCTTACAGTACCAGCAATCTGGGTTCAATTCCCTCCTCGGTGACTGTGTGAAGTTTGCACGTTCTCCCAATGTCTGTGTGGTTTAGTGGGCGGCACTGCTGCCTCACAGCGCCAGAGACCTGGGTTCAATTCCCACCTCAGGCAACTGTCTGTGTGGAGTTGGCACATTCTCCCAGTGTCTGCATGGGTTTCCTCTCAGTCCAAAACGTGCAGGTTAGGCAAATTGGCTATGCTAAATTGCCTGTAGTGTTAGCTGAAGGGATAAATCTAGGGGAATGGGTCTGGGTGGGTTGCGCTTCAGAGGGTCAGTGTGGACTTGTTGGGCCGAAGGTCCTGTTTCCACACTACGTAATCAAATCAAATCCCTGTTGACAGCATGCCTTAACTCAGTCCAGTTATGTTTTCTACTTAAATCAAGCATTAATTATTCCCCATGTTTGATTGGTATTTAGCTTTTGAAGGGTCCTTTCCCATTTCTGTCCATGTCTTGCAATGTCAGAATGAGTGAGAACACTGCTCTCGACTGGCTGTGACAGTGACAGGCCGATTGGTATAGATCATCTGGCATCACATTGGAGTAAGGAGGTTATTACATGAAGAGGGGACTGGTGGAAGAGAGTATGAGCCACGCTGATGGGACACTGCATGATTAAAAAATTTTCTTGTACTATTTGCCAACTTCCACACTGCTGAAAGGCCTCCATGCACTGCATATAATAGAGATAAATGGAACAGTTACAAAAGAGCCCTAATGATGCATTTTAAAGGAGTTAGCGACTTGTGTTTGGTGACTGGATAAAAAGCTTTAAAACATATTTAATCGAGTGTTATAATTGAGGGAAAAAAATCAATCAGTGCTTCAAGCAGAAATTAGAGTCCCCAAATACTTCACAAAGGTTTCTTTCCTTGATGAAATCAATCCAGGTGTTCAGGTTTATTCCCAAGCCAGCCAGTTGATTCCAGAGGCAGTGATCATGGAGACACAATCCATCTCAGTTCCTACTCCTCATAAGTGGAACAGATTTCCATTTTTGGCTGTTGTCTCGGAACCTCTGCTAGAAACAATTGATCATTCAGTGGCTGAAACTTTTTCTACAGTTGAACAAGGTACTGTTCTAATACATGGCCATTTGGGTGATGAGTCAGAGGGCAGCAGGAATACATGCCCCAGATAGATAACGACAGAAACTAGACACAACTTTATACGCTGGTTTTAAATAAGCTTGTGTCTGGATTGAGAGACGAGTAAGTCCAATTTAGGTTACAGTACAAAAAAAGGCAACATTACTGACAGCCAAGTAAATAATTCAGTTTTAATCAAAACAATGCTAAAAACAGTGAAGAGACCCAAACGGATTGTCAGTTTCGACCTAGACTCCACACATCAAAAAACAAACCTAGCCCACTCATCCCTATGCAATCCTTACTAAAATATGGGACCTGTGCCAGAACTGGGAGATCTGTCCCATAGGCTAGATGAGCAATAGCCCGACTTAGTTGTACCTTTCAGCTAATGTCCCAGACTCCACCAGCATCACCCTATTTATCTCTCATTGGTAGGACAGGTCCACTAGCAGGTGGTGGCACTGTGATAAAGTCAGAAGGCAGTAAACACCAGGATTTCTCATCATCCACTCCCAGAACCAGTGATACATGCCCCAGATGGGATCACAAGCAAGGAAATCTTTTGTTCATTGTAAGTTATCATTCTCCCTCAACTGATGAATCAGCACTTCCTCACTCCCATCACTTGGGAAATACTCGCTGAAGGGGATAAGGCAACAGAGTGCAATATGGGCAGGCAACTTCAAGGTTTATTAGTAAGAACTATAGACTTGAGCTGGCAAAGTCCTGAAGGACACATCTGCTATATTGTGCCCAGCAGGTGAGCATGGAATCAACAGGCAGGAAAACCTTCCCAACTTTGTTGAACTCCTGTTTGCCCATGACAACACTGATAGGAATGACTACCTCAATGCCTCAGGTTTAGCTAAACTGATCTTGCAAAGAGACAACACTGAAAAAACCTACTGGGCTCTCAACTGCAACTAATGTATGATTATTAAATATTCAATACCTTCACTACTTACACACACTGACTGCAGTAACTCACCAAGACTTTGGCAGCACTTCCCCAGCCCATAATCTCTATCTAGAAGAACAAGGGCAGTAGGTGCACTGAAAAACCATCCCCTCCAATTCACACACCACCCTGACTGGAAATGCAATATTATTTCTACATTGTTGCTGGGTTAAAATCTTGGAGCATACACCAACGCTGAGTGCTCCTTCACCTGACTGTCTTCTTGAGGCAGTGGCACATTTGCCACAGTAACCAAGGCTTGTCCAATAAATGCTGGCCTCACACAGGACTTTAGGGGGGGAAAAAAACCCTGCCTTTCACTAATCTAGAAAACCTCAAATAACGTTTCCAAGTTAAATAAGATGCAGACTCAGATAAACTTGATTTATTCACCAATATAGTTTAATTGTGCATTTTCATCTAAAAAGCAGACATACAAAACAGTGGCTCATGAGGTATCACATCAATATATCCTCCCTCAATGATTTAATGCCCGGCATATGAAATCCATATGCAGTAAATAGATAACAAATGGATGAAAGGAACACCCCAGCAGAAACCGAATAGATTACATAAAATCAATGTTAGTGGATTTAAAAGAGAGACTTCATCTTAACTTTGCCTCAGTGAGATCTTTGAAAGGAAAGGGATTGATGTATTTCTCCGCCCCACATCAAACCCATTTGGTTGTTATTCCAGATTTCACCACAGCTCAGTAATAGTTGAATAATCGGATATTAGAAAGGTATGCAGCTCTGATACTGTAAGTTAAATCCTATAAAACAGACAATCCAAAACTATTGCAAATTAGTAACGGGTATGTATTCATTTTCGGGTTTGAAACAATGTAAATGTTCTTCACAATATTTGTTCATCAAAAATGATTTCTTAGAAAGCTACCAATTTAATCTCAAATGCCAATTAAAAAACAATATTATCCATCGCTTAAGGAACTATACTTTTGAATGTAGAAGATGCAGAGTAAATCTTGACTGTCTGGGAATATTTTGAGTCGATTGTAATTACATAAATAAAAACAACACATGGAAGATGACAAAAATTTATTTGCAGCTACATCCTATTATTGAAGATTTGGGATTTCAACAATTTATTCTCAGAAAGCAGGCATTTGTTTAAAAAGAAATAACTAGAAATAATTCAATCCAATGGGAACCACATTGGATGTAATTTCCAGAATTTTTACAATTTAGTTTCTTTAAAGAGAACATATTGAAAATTATATTTCACAGCAACGTGGAGTGAATTATCATTAAGTTTATGCTTTGATATACATCTGCAATCACAGTATGCTTCACTGGGTTGTGATAGATTACAATAGTTATTTGATGTAAGAATTCCAAAGGGATAAGTAGCTTTCATACATTTTGAATTTTTATCACAACCAATATTTTCTTAGGATTTTGTAATGTCAGACTGCAGGTGACACATGAATTGTCATCTAAAGCCTGAACATAAGTCACTGCCTCAGTTCAAAGAGAATTACTTCAACATCTTCTCAACACAGGGTCGTTAAAGATAGAAACCTAATAAACGTCAAAGAATTTACAATCAAAATGCATTTTGTTTTTGCCAGGGATGTTCAAACTATGGCCTGGTAAAAGATCTGCGGGGCTAAAGATTTGAAATCGAGCTCACAAACGTCAAGCAAAAGGAGTTCCTATTTACACTGATCTTTCTTCCTCACTAATTTATGTTGTATGTAATCCCACAGGTCAAAAGGCTGAAGAATGCTGATTTGTAGTTGCTGTCTTGTTTACTGATAATCCAAAATCAATTAGTTGCAAATTGAGTAATGTAAAAGTGAACGGGAACATACCTTTCAATCTCAGGTGCTCCACCAACCTCTATACTACGCACAAAGACTGAAACCTTGAGTGTTCCTAAGCACTGCAATTTAATTTGTAGCACAAAGTCACTACAAACAAAAAAGCTAAAGTATTCAGTACATTGGTTGCTAAATAATGTTCAATCTGGGCTATTTCATTTTAGTTAGGGCGAAAGGTCAGTAGGTTCCAGTGAGGAAAATACATTAGCCAACTCCAAATCATTTACATAGATAAACAACGTACATGGATATTCAGTCTATACAGGCTTATTTTTCTTTAACAATTCCCCAGTTTACTTTCATTTATAATTTTGTGCTTTCAATGTAGAAAGGTGATAAAATACATTCAAGTGAAACTAAAGATTTTCCACATTGTTTGAAGTAAAGAATCAAATTTGATGAATGTTTTGGATTCCAGGATATTTTGTAACACACTTAGTTATCTTATTTCAGATGGCTGTTAATGCCATAAATTTTAACTAAGCTGACTTTTTACATGAGAAGACAATTACTGTATTAAGGAGAGTATGTTTTTTTAACAGCAGAATGAACTCAAATTTGATTTAAACAAAAAGCTATTTCCAACTGTTGGGTCTTCAATTTCCAAACTGATAATATAAGTGCAGTTCTGGATGCATATGGGTAACCTGAAAGCATGTTTCTATAATAAAGTTTTGGCTTCTGCTAACAAAGAACACCCAAGTTAAACCTTTGTCAATTTAGCAGTTCAGCTGAGAAACACCAACTTATAATACACAAGGGATGTTAGAATCTACACTGTATTTCCATGCAGAGGTAACAAACTGTACATATAGATTGCAATCAAAAAGACATCCTTCACTCTCCTTAACATTTACTCTATGAACATGAGAAATAGTGCTTTCTATGTTTTTTTTTCAAAATTGCTCTTAACTTACACAGCAAAGACCAAAATAAAAGTGTGGGGGCAACTTGAGAACCAATACTTTCCTTGCGTTGTAAAAAGCATTAAAATTAATATTTTACTTAAATATGAGCTGAGTTTAATTGCAATCAACTGCTTATCTAGTGTTAATATTATGACTGTCTAATTTTAAAAAAGTCAATGCTGAATTTGTTTTAAATCAATAATGCACATAATAAAACAGTATTCCACTACATAGTTTTGTAGATGTCAGATCATAATATGCACGCTGCAGCTTTACATTAAAATATAAAGACAAACAAACAATATCACACTAGTCTCAACGCTCAGTCTTCATATCAGTCCAAAGACTAGGTGCATGAATTATCACGAGAATAACATTCACAGGCCAGTTTCCACTTCTTTAATAGTTTTATTTACATTCAACAGGTGAGAGAATATCACTCAGGTTCTGCTCAGGTCTCCTTTTCCATCATTGGTTATTTGTGTGATTTGATTTGAGTTTTCTATTACAATTAGCAATTATTTTGTAAAATTAAATCACAAAAAGGGAAAAAGCAAAACAAATCATAAAGAAGTCTGTACAATGTTTCAGAATATCATGATTTTCTTTGTGTGGAATTGCTACAATTTATGGATAAAATAATGCTCACAAAGGTAACACCACATTAAGGATGTGAGCTTTTTAATAGTCCACCAGAGTAGCTACTAGCATTTTAATATGGTTGGTGAGCCAAGGTTTTATTAGTCTTTTTCATAAGACTTGTCTACCAAGGGAGCTGATAGAATTTATAATTTATGCACAGTTGTTACAATATCCTCAGGCAGTCATGACTGGGTAAATTATATTAATTTGAATGCTAAAATCTAATTCACAAAAGAAACAAAAATAAAAATAAACAAAATTTAAGGTCTAGACAAGTCTTCAAAAAAAAAGCTTGGCAGCCATGTTCTTACAACAAGACATACCATGACCATTGCAGTGAATTGCCCTACAGTAGCTGAAGTATTTATTGAGAAAATTGTTCAAGTCATGTCTTGCAGCAGCTGTCACCAGACGTTCAAGTAAATAATTTTATATGTACATAAGTAATATACAGCATCTGCATTGATCACAAGTTCCGTAAAATGGACAAGCAAGGCTGTGTGATTCATCGTTATCTAATTCGCTTCTCTGCTGAATATATAGACATGTAGTAGTCGTTGCTTCCAACAGCTAAGTGAGGCTGTCAAAAGAAACACAAAATAATCAAGGCCTGTTAAATTAAAAAGCAAGAAAAGGTTAGGCAGTGAGAAGTAGTTATTAGCACCAGAAAACAATTACACTCTAAAGACCTACCCCAGTTTATTATGGCCATTACACAGATGAAAGATCAGAAATTAAACCTGGATAACAATTATGCTCATATTTGAGAATGGCGATAATTTCTTCGCAGAATTTTACTGCAACATTGATTTTAATACTGCAGTATCTTTGGGGCAAATAATATAGTTTATTTATTGCTTTTCCTTTTTAGGAAAACATCACTACTTCCACCAGGGTCATATAGCTTTGATACAAAATGGCCATTAAAAGCAGGGGATGGAGAGCTAACTTGTGAATGTACTACACTGCAAACCAGTAGTGTGTTCTGAGACAACAGAAAGGTTTCAAGTGCTTTTGATATCCTTATTTGCTATTAGAGGTCCTTTTTCCTGAGATTGAATTTTTACAATTGCTTTGAGTGGCTGCAAACACAGCAAATTCACTGTGCACCAGGGTTCAGAAAGGCAGATGTAAATAAAAAGAATCAAAGTAACTAAAGAAATTAAGATTTTCTAAATATTAGAAAACGGATTTGTTTGCTCGAGAAAGCGTGATGTTTTACAGCTCTGGCAAGAAGCCACTCCATCAAAGTTGTGCTGGTTTCTGATTCCACCAGAGTGGCGAGAGGTGCAATACCTTAAAATTCAACATGCAATTTTCAAAAAAAATTTGAAGACTGCTTAAAAAAAAGAGATTCTTGAAGCTTTTCATGCTGCACTAATTAGAAGAGCTATAAGAATTTCAAAAGGGAGCAACAATTTATGCTGAATGAAGAAGGGTGCTGATTGGTCAAGCTGTTGTCATGGTGAGTGCATCAGGGAACTAGCGAATCTTGCACTTTAGTTTAATTAAAAATATTATCAGGTTCTTTTCCTGCAAAACATAAATAATGTACATGAATACATGTGGCTTTCAGTACCTGTATCTCCACCAATGTCATTTACTGTATTCGTTGCACCTGGTGTGGTCTCCTCTACATCGGGGATTGCGGATTGTTTCAGAGAACATCTGTGGGACACCAGCACCAACCAACCCCACCGCCCCGTGGCTGAACACTTCAACTCCCACTCCATCAAAGACATGCAGGTCCTGTGCCTCCTCCATTACCAAACCCTTACTACCCGACGCCTGGAGAAGAGTGCCTCATAATCTGCCTTGGGACCCTGCAGCCATACGGGATTAATATGGATTTCAACAGTTTCCTCTTTCCTTCCCCCCACATTATCCCAGTCCCAAGCCACCAAGTCAACACTGACCTGTCCATAACCTTTCCCATCTATTCCCTCCACCAATCTCTTCGACCTATCACTTTCCCCCCTCACCTTCATCTACCTATTGTTTTCTCAGCTACCTTCACCGCCAATCCCAACCCCTCCCATTTATTTCTCAGCCCGCTGGCCCACAAGACTCATTCCTGATGAAGGGATATGCCCGAAATGTTGATTCTCCTGCTCCTTAGATGCTGCCTGACCTGCTGTGTGCTTTCTCAGCACCACACTCTCGACTATAAATTCGTAACCTCCACAACTACCTGATGAAGGAGCAGTGCTTCGAAAGCTAGTGCTTCCAAATAAACCTATTGGACTATAACTTGGTGTTGTGCGATTTTTAACTTTCTCCACCCCAGTCCAACACTGGCACCTCCAAGTCAGTTTAGAAATTATACTTCACAATATTACCATGCAAGTGCCTGTTACATCGCTGACTAAATTCCTCTGAAGTTTGACTTTTATAAAATGAAGGAATATAGAATGTTATGTTCCTTCTTTTTCTCTTCGGCGCAGACCTCCAAGGTTCATGTGCAAACCCTCAGTAGTGGCATTATCATGCAGCTTAAAGAGAATTTGCTGGAATACTAAAGGTATCAGATGGAACAGATCTTAAATCTTTTATACCTCTATCCTCCCATTTTGGTAAATGTTGATAAAAATAATGAACGGTTTGAAGGAAAATATTGGCACAATTTAAAGGATTTAATATTTCTCATGCATGAGGAGCTCAAGATGTTTGCAATGAAAACAAGTGCCATGCCCTCAGCTTGACTCAACATTCTTGTTTATAATCCAGAGTTTATCTGGAATATACCTTAGTCTTAGTAGAGGCTTACAGTCATAAAGCACTATCACTTTCCATAGAGTAGGAAATCTTTTTTAAAAAAATTTAACTAAAAGCTTCTCAAAAGCTATGAGAATTAGTTAGATAGATTGATCCTTTGCTATTGGGCGGCATGGTGGCTCAGTGGTTAAGCACTGCTGCCTCTCAGCGCAAGGGATGTGGGTTTGATTCCAGCCTCAGGTGACTGTCTGTGTGGAGTTTGCACATTCTCCCTGTGTCTGTGTGGGTTTCCTCCGGGTGCTCCAGTTTCCTCCCACAGTCGAACGATATGCAGGTCAGGTGAATTGGCCATGCTAAATTGCCCGTAGTGTTCAGGGATGTGTACATTAGGTGTATTAGTCAGGGGTGAATGTAGAATAATGGGAAATGGATTTGCGTGGGATACTCTTCGGAGGTCAGTGTGGACCTGTTGGGTCAAAGGGCCTGCTTCCACACTGTAGGGATTCTATGATTCTGATCTGACTGAACTCTGTGGACACTGGTGACAGTTTGTGTCTGCATTAAGTTATGCTGCTCACACTGAAAAAAAACATTACAGCAGGACAGTGCCCCAGAAACTACACAAATTGAGACTTTGTGAAAAACTACTTACCCAATACGGGTGGAAAGCCAAGCAGCTAATGGCTCCAATCCTCTGCCCCATAAATCCATCATAGTATTTAATATTGCTTATCACATCCCCACTTGCATTATATACAGCTATGAACTGGTTCATGGAGCCACTGAAAGATGAAGAAAATGTTTATTATTGACTATCATGCACAATGATTCACTGAACACGTGCACTCACAAATAATCCTGCCTTTAGGTTACATAAAATTGCATAAAATTATTACTTTATTCAATGGTAAAGTAGAAAATTTAAGACGTGGTCTAGCAGCTCAAGCAGTTATTCTTCAAGTAAAAATACTCATTAGGGTTTACATTTTAGAACGTGAAACATTGGGTTTGTTTATTGACTGAATTGTCAAAGTGAATCTAATTCTGAAGTACAAATTTGACATTGTCTCACTTGCATTAGCTTTGATGGCGAGCAGTCTACAAGGGAGACATACCTGAAGCGAGATACTATATATGCCCAAATTGACTACACTGGAAATCCAGAACAATAAAATGGAAATTGGAAGCAGGACAATTCTTGTGAATTTGAAATGAAAGTAGAGTGTTCACAAGTCAACCAACACCCAGTTTATCCCTCCCCTCTTTTCGAACTTGGGAATCACACTTCCCATCCTCTGGCACTACTCCTGTCACTAAGGGGGGGTTTGGGAGTTCTTCACCAGAACCTCCGCTATCCTCAATCTGACTTCCCCTGGCAGTCCATGTTATTTGGACTAGGTGGATTTGTGACATTGGCGCTGAAAAGGAAGGATCTCAGCCATACCATCTTGAAAAGTTACTACAGTTAAAAGCTTCAATTCAGCATGATGAATGCTAACACATTTGGTGTATGTGTAGGATGTATGACAGTGGAGGAATTAGATTTCATAAAATTAAGCTTCCGTAAATCAAGGTACATTTTTATAAAAACATTATGCTTACAATTCGACATCACTTATTGCCACGAGAAATTTAGTGTTAAACTATGGAAGCATGATGAACAGAACAATTATCTTGTCTTTCTAAAAAAAAACATCTGGTTTTGTACATCTTTCTGAAAGTCAATAATGATTCAGTAAGAGCATTAACCCCAAGGAGAAACGTTAACTCTCGTGCTGCCACTTCTCCATCCTACTTGGTTAGTTTTCCTTCATAGATTTGGAAATATTACTACCTCAAAACTGATGTTAAAGTTGCTGCTTTAATCATATTATATTAACTATAATTAACACTGTGAGCTTTAGTTCTTTTTTTTTTAAAAACAGACCCCTTTCTAACTTGAGACATAGTTTACTTGGTGCAAAGGCGTTTGAAATAACCTGGCAAGGAAACTGCTCAGCATTTTAGCTGTAAAATATAAATTTTTAAGTCATTCCCATGCTTGTCACTTTAGGTCAATCGCATATCAGAAAGCAAATCAGAAAGCAAATGCTACAGTTTTGGGGTTACTGCTGTCAGTACATGTGAGGAAAAGATCAAGGTCACTGCGCAATGATGTGAGCAAAGTCAGAAATGATTAGGGTTTGAATATCGTTATTTGGTTTAGATTAGTTAAGGAAATGGAGAAAGACAGGGAAGAGTCGCGTGGAAATACTCAACCAGAGTAAGGTTAACTTCAGTGAGTTGAAAAAGGAAGTGGTATCAATAAGTGCAAATGAAAAAGCACAATCTATAAAAAGCTATCAAATGAGAGACAGATAGATAGATAAGGTACAGACTATACACTTTCCTCTGAAGTAGACAGTAACAGCATCCGTGTACAAAGCTCTCTGACTTGATACAGAAATTAAAATCCAAACGAAGGAGGTGGCTCACGATGAACAGGAAATGTTGGAATGACTCAATGAGTTTAACAGCATCAGTGGTGACAGAAACAGTAATGTTCTAAGTCAGTAGTTCTTTGTCAGAACTGAAACCTTAAATATGGTTTCTCTCTCCATAGATGGTGCCACTAACCTGGACCAGACTGCCAAATTAATGTTACAATCTGGTACAGGACCAGGAAAAAATAGCAAAGTGTGTGATGGAGGGCAATTAGGAAGAGAAAAATGTCACAAGTTTCTCCAGCTTTGAAAAAACAAATTTGACGATACAGCGTTAGAACAGTAATACAATTTACACAATACATGCACAATGTTTACTCCAATAGCCAGAATTAACATGTGGTAATAATGGGTATTAGACTATACATGAATATTCCGCACAAAGCTATAGGGAGAGGCTGAACAGGCTGGGGCTGTTTTCCCTGGAGGCTGAGGGGTGACCTTATAGAGGTTTACTAAATTATGAGGGGCATGGATTGGGTAAATAGGCAAAGTCTTTTCCCTGGGGTCGGGGAGTCCAGAACTAGAGGGCATAGGTTTAGGGTGCGAGGGGAAAGATATGAAAGAGACCTAAGGGGCAACTTTTTCACGCAGAGGGTGGTACGTGTATGGAATGAGCTGCCAGAGGAAGTGGTGGAGGCTGGTACAATTGCAACATCTAAGAGGCATTTGGATGGGTATATGAATAGGAAGGGTTTGGAGGGATATGGGCCAGGTGCTGGCAGGTGGGGCTAGATTGGGTTGGGATATCTGGTCGGCATGGACGGGTTGGACCAAAGGATCTGTTTCCATGCTATACATCTCTATGACTCTAAATGTGATCAAGACTGACCCATAGATTTCTCAGCCATTCTCTCTAGATATTAATGACATGGTGAGTCAGTAAATATCTTTAAACTTCTTAAAGGATCACAGGTTTGCTCATCTGGTCTTACAACTTCATCATAACAGCCATTTCATCAGGGATTGCCTCAAATACTTCTTTTGTTCTGGTCAATCATCCTTCTTTGGCTGTACGCTCAGACTGCAGTGCTTATTCACAGGGACAATTCTAACCTTTCACTAACAGCTAGCTTCGCCAAGCTAGAACTGCCCTTCAGTTTTCTGAGCTCTAATATTGCTCAGTTGTAATAAGCAAATCCTGTTTATGGGCTATTCAACCACCCAACTCAATTGTACTGAATTGTTAGTGACAAATGGCTTCTTTCGAGTCTCTGTAACTCTGACGACATGACCTTGACTCCAACATTTAGCTTCCTGCCAAGTCCTAAAAGTTCTGCCTCAGTTTTAGTGCACAGGGACATTAGACTGATCTTGACATCTCATTGAGTCCCCTATACAGAACAATATAGTTCCATTGCTTTCCCATCAGTAGAGATAGGAGCAGCACCGATGAACATGGAGTCTACCTCCCTTTCTCCCTCTCTCTCTCACACACACATTCATTGACTTCCCCACTGTCTGTAACCTTTGAGCGCCACCTCAGCCACTCTTGAACAGTCTTGAGTAACCCATTTAATACCTTGCAGTAGCCCTGCCCCTATTTCTAGGCAGAATGCATATAAGAGACAAATGTAACGAGGCTTCAGAAGGAAGTGCGCTCTAAATAAGAAAGCATAAGACATAGGGACAGAAATTAGGCCATTCAGCCCATCGAATCTGCTCCACCATTCAATCATGGCCGATATGTTTCTCATCCCCATAACACTTGATTCCCTTGACAATCAAGAACCTACCTATCTCAGTCTTAAATACACTCAATGAACTGGCCTCCACAGTCTTCTGTGGCAGTGGATTTCACAGATTCACCACTCTCTGGCTGAATGTTACACTCTCTAGAATGCTGGCTTCTGCCATGCAAAAAAACTCTAATAAAAGGAAGGACTCACCACAATGCTGCCTGACCTGCTCAGTGTTTCCAGCGTTTTATCTTCCTCCCGAAGACTGCAATCAACTTTAGTGTTTGTTTTACTCTCAGATGCTTAACACAAAACATTAGCAATCTGATTGCAGAAACTACAAAGGAGAACTGAAAAAGGCAAGAGGAGGGGCAAAGCTAGTTATGAGTATAAACTAGCAAGTCAAAAAGGGATCCCAGCTGTCTCTTTCATACACATGTATTTGGCGGGGGGGGGGAAGGAATGCTCAAAGTCGAGAATTAATCTACTCCAAATGGGATGCAACCAAAGTTATTAATAGGAGTCAGGATGGGGACAGTGGAGGCTCTGGCCACAATCTTCTCATCCCTCCTTTTTACTGGAATTGTGCCAGAGGACTGCCAATGAACTTGTGTTGAAAAAGGTGAGGGGGATAAACTGAGTGTAGGTCAGTCAGCTTAACATTGTTAGTAAGGAAACCTTTAAAGACAATAATATAAACTAAAATTGACTGTAGTTGGGAAAAATATGAAGTTAAAAAATGATAAATTATTAATGGTAAATCATATTTGACGGCAGATTGTGGAAGGAACAGAGAGGGATGAGACGGATATGCATATCAATTTACAAAAGGCATTTGATGAAGTATATAAGAGATTTACTCTCAAAATTTAAGACCATTGATTAAAGGGCTAATGGCAGTGAATTGGCCATGCTAAATTGCCCGTAGTGTTAGGTAAAGGGGTAGTAGGGGAATGGGTGGGTTGCGCTTTGGCGAGTCGGTGTGGAACTGTTGGGCCGAAGGGCCTGTTTCCACACTGTAAGTAATCTATGATATATACAAAGTTAGCTAAAGTTCAAAAGTAGAATTGTGACAGACAGTTGTTTTTCTGACTAAAGAAAACTGTGCAATGGTAACCCCAATGGTTGGTATTAGGGCCATTGCTCTTTTTGATGTTGATTCACGATTTGGACCCTCAAATAGAAGAGATTATTTCAAGGTTTTTTATATTATCAGACGAAGTAAATAGTGAGGAAGATGGTAAAATAATTCAGGATGAGATTGAAAATAGATCAACATGCTGGTACATGAAGTTTAAAGCAGAAAAGTGCCAAGTGATGCATTTTGGTAGTCAGGGAACTACAAGTTAAATGGTCCAACCTTAAAGTCTGTGGAAGAACAGGGAAGTTTGCTGTGTACTTACAGAAATCTTTGAGGTGGTTCAAGAGGTTAAGAAGGTTGTTTAAATAAGTAAATAAGATCATTAGCTTCATAAACAGAGACATAAAATACAAAAGTGAGAAGTGATACTAAACCTTGATAAGTTACTAGTAGGTCTCAGCTAGTGTTCTGAGGAAGGGTCACCAGACCCAAAACATGAACGGTCATTTCTCTTCATGGATGCTTTCAGAGTAGCTGAGCTTTTCCAGCAATTTCTATTTTTGTTCCCAGCTTTGTGGACAATCAAAGCTTAGAATTTGTGAAAGGTGATTTACTAGAAACGTGTCCAAAATGTCTGATTTTGGTTTGGTGGCAAGACTAGAGAAGCTAGATTTGCTCTCCATAGAGCTTGAAGGTTAAAGGGAGATTTAACAGAGCTTTTGAAAAGACTAAGTAACCAGATGACACAGATTTAAAGGTAAGCAGTAAAAGAACCAGATGAGAAGTCAGCTTTTTTGGTATGCAGTGAATTATAATGATCTAGAGAATTCTGCTGATACTGTGGTGGAAGCAGATTTAATAATAACTTTCAATAAGGAACTGGATAAATATTTGAAGCAAAGGTTTTTGTAGGCAACGAGGGAATTGGGCTAATTCAACAGTTCTTCCAAACAGCCTCACTTACAGGATAATTCTATGAAAAATAGCATTTTATGCACAAGAATCAAACATTAACTAAACTGAATTTTAATTTCTCAATTTAATGTAAAAAATGCATAAAAAGGACTTTGTGAGGACATCATGGCTTTCTTCTAAAAAGCTAAACTCAATCTTAAGTACAATTTACATTATAAAATGATTTCACAGTCTAACACTGGCTCTGTTTTAAAATGTACGAGTCTGTGTTTTTACATGTATGCATGGTTGAATAGCTGGTGCTAAGAAAATCAGATTATTTCAGCAACATCAGTAAATGTATAAAGACAGCAATTCTTTGCTCAGCTTTGCATTTATAATAGAGAGAACACTGAACATTAGCTGCCATTTATTCAAAAACTCATTGCACTCGAGTCCTTGAGCAACTGAGGAAAGCTCTCTTTTATTGTGAAGACATTGTGTACTTAAAAACTGCTAACCTTTAGGGAAAAAAAAGGCAACTCAAAACTATAAAAGGGGCCAGAAAAGGATGGAGATCTGGTAAAGATAACCATACCTTCAGTACAGAGTGATACAAATGAAAGACCATTGATCAAATATATCTTTCTACTAGATTCTGTATTCATAATGAGAAGTTTAAAAATATACACATCCAAACTTGGACTGCCACTGATAGTATGTTGACTTATGGGCAGGAAACAGAGAATGAGGTTAAGGAGTTCTTTTTCAGCTTCGTGATCAGCGGAGTTCCACAGGGATCAATACTGGGACTGGAAATGTTTACGATACATAGATTAATGACTTGGAAAAAGTGAATGCACTGTAGTCAAATTTGCAGATGCCATGAAACTAAATGGAAAGGTAGGTTGAGAGAGAGAGAGATACAAATGGTTTAGAGAGATTGTGATAAGTTATGTAAGTGGGAAAAAAGTTGGCATGTGGAGTATTATGTGGGAAAATGTGAAGTTGTTCATTTTGGAAGGGAGAAAAAAAAGAACTGAATATATTTGAATGTGGGAAAACTGCATAAAGCTGCAACACAAATGGACTTGGGGATACTTATACACGAAACATAGCTAGCACACAGGTGCAGCAGGTAATCACACAGGCGAATGGAATGTTGGCCCTTATTTCAATGAGGTTGGTGTATAAGAGTAAGGGAGTCTTACTGCAACTTTACAAGATGCTGGTGAGATCACATCTGGAGAACTGAGAACAGTTTTGGCTCCCTTATTTAAGGAAAGATTTCATTTCATTGGAGACAGTTCAGAGAATGCTCACAAAGATGATCCTCAGTATGGAAAGATTGTCTTATGGATAAAGATTAAACAGGTTGGGACTCTACCCCCAATGGAATTTAGAAGAATGAGGGGGGATTTCATTGAAACATAGAGTGGGCTTGACAGGGTAAATGCTGAGCCAATGTTTCCCCTCATGGGTGAGCATAAGACGAGAGGGCACAGTCTCAGAATAAAGAGGCACCACTTTAAGGCAGAGATGAAGAGGAATTTCTTCTCTCAGAGGGTTCAGTCTCTTTGGAACTCCTTGGCACAGAGGGCTGTGGGGGCAGAGTCCTTGTGTACATTTAAGGTTGGAATAGATAGATTCTTGACCAGTAGGGGAATCAAAGGTTATATGGAAAGCTGAAAATGTGTTGCTGGAAAAGCGCAGGTCAGGCAGCACCCAAAACGTCGATTCTCCTGCTCCTTGGATGCTGCCTGACCTGCTGCGCTTTTCCAGCAACACATTTTCAGCTCTGATCTCCAGCATCTGCAATCCTCACTTTCTTCCGGTTATATGGAAAGGGCAGGAAAGTGGATGTGAGGAATATTAGTCTTACTGAAAGGCTGAGGGGACTGCTGTCCCTATTTCTTATGTCTTAGTGGAGGTTGCACACCTGCCACAAACCATTCAAAAAAAGATAGTGGATTCTAGATGCTACCAAGTAAAAATAATGCAAGTGTAAAGTCTCCCAATGTTTCTCTGCCAGAGGTGCAGGTGGCCTTGAGACCAGAAAATGGTTCTCACCTTTCTAAAATGGAGAAAAATATTAAAATAATAGTTTTTGATACATGGTATTTTGCAACAACCATACAAAATTACTCAAATTATTGGGCAAGGTAACATTTCCAAGTTCCTTCCAAAGGCAAAAACAGCAGCAAAATGGACCCTTATTTTTATTCATTCATGGGATGTGAGCATCCTGGCTGTGCCAGCATTTATTGTCCATCTCTCAGTACACTTGAGATGTCAGAGAGTTGCCTTCTTGAACCAGTGTAGTTCACGTGATGTAGGTACACCCAAAATTCTGTGAGGAAGGGACCTCTGGGATTTTGACGCAGTGACACTGAAGGAACGGTGATATATTTCCAAGTCAGGATGGTTAGTGGCTTGGAGAGGAACATTAAGGTAGATGGTACACAGTACTGCTTATGAACATTGGTGGTGGAGGGACTGGATGCTTGTGGATGTGCTGCCAATCAAGTGGTCTGCTTTGTCCTGGATGGCATCAAGCTTCTTGAGTATTGTTGGAACTCCAGGATTGAAGCTTATTCTAAAGTAGACAGACCATATTCTAAACAAGCACTCATTCTTCGCATAATTCTGTCATGTCAGACCAATCAGTAACGAGGGCTGTAATTATGACAGGAGCACTGAGAGTTGATTTAGGAACTAGGACAAGGTAATTGAGGTTAGGTTAGAACCACAGCTAGCATTACCATATAAGTATTTATGCTCTATAAATGCAAAGTGGATAAAGCTCCTAGACAGACAGCTCTCCTGATGAAAATAATATTTTCCGTGCTGACTATTTGAATTCACTTACCAAGCATACAGATTTGCTTGCGGATGAAAGTCCAGCGCCGTCAATCCTTTTACAGTCTGAATTACATTCACTGACTCAGGCATCCGCGGGTCAAAAAATCGCACATCTCCATTTACACTTAATTGAACAGAGAAGAGCACATTAAGCTGACACAAATTACTCAGTTAGGCAACGTGCAAGAAATGGGATCATATTATGGTGGTAAGAAAATATAACTAGAACACTTAATATTTCACTAACTTTATCATTCAATTACTGGATTATGTATGAGTTTTTTCTGTGATGGGACACCATGTGATGCCAAATTCAATTAAAAAACAAAGATCTCACCTCCCTGATGAATATGTCCATTAAAAAAAAACTGAAGGTATTTTTAATTAATCACTAGCATTGCATCAAACTTAATGATTTACAGTATATTACAAACACAAAACCCATCATGAATGCAATTATATCTACACATGATAGATCTTTACAGTTCAAATACGTAATCCAACTCTAAATAAAGAGTATAGAAATATCAATCCTTTATTACCTCACAGTGATGATATTGCCTTCAGGAGACTTCTGTAGATAGGTTTTTACCACCCATGCAGCATGTTCCCTGTAAGTCATTACACGGCTGTAAAATAAAATCCACGTCAATAACCAAAGTGCAATTCCCCCTCACAGGCAAAGAATACAAAATACTGCATTCACCAAGAGCTGAACAAATGTTAAAGATAATGACTGCAACAGCTTCACATTTAGTACCCAGTGTTAACATTAATTATTCTCAGGACAGGCATAACTTACCTAGATGTAACATCATATGCCCATTACATATCCCCAAGATGCAACTTAAAGATTCACTCTTTCGCATGGTGATATTTTAATTTCTTATCCTATAGCATGCCAGAAAAACTAATCATTTAGCAGTGTGTTGTGAAATTGTGCCCAACAGGAACTGGAGTTAAACCTTAAGCAAATGAACTTCACTTCCAACTGGTATAATGCCAGGAAAGCGGCCACTTCTGTGTTCGCTTTTTTACTTTGGTTCAGAACAAAAAGACAGTATTGTTAGCAACTACTACACACTGTTCAGTCACAGGTGTTCAAAAAGAGCATTAAGAAAATCATATAACTTTTAAACAATTGAGAGGAAACTAAAAAACAATTATTGTAACCTGAATATTCAGGATTTTTAAAAACATAAATGGAACTCACCACTGCCAGTAGCCTGGTTCAAAGCCAGCACTCTGGCTTCATTCAGCAGACATAAACTATCCAGTGAAGAAGTGTGCATTATCGCAGGTGGTGGTTTTCAGGTAAGATAAACTGAGTTTCCAGCTGCCTGCGCTGGGTGTTTGAAACGATGCCATGGTGCCTCAAAGAGGAGCAGTAGAATGCTGTCACTGGCTTACCCGGCTAATATCATTGGAAGTTATTAGGTGTTTACTTATCTCAGCATCATCATCGTTTATCAAAGTAACAACAATCACCACATTTTAAACAATTAATTAGTGGTGAAGTGTTCTCTGACGCCCTGACAATGGAGAAGAAATTTTACTCAAGAATTATGATTCATCTCCCTTGTTTAAACGTGGCTTGCTTATCTTGTGATGCAATTGGTTTTGCACAGCTGTATGCAGCTAAATTAGGTTTATTACCCTGCCTCAATTACTACCTACTGCTTTCAATTCCATTTCCCCACATAGCTGGGCTCTGTAACCTTTCAAACTCAGTTGAATTTCACTTTTGCTCCTTCACAATCTGAAGTAAACTTCTAAAATTATACTGAATGTGACTTATCTAACAGAACAAACATAAAAATGAAATATAGTATTGACTAAACATAACAGATGCTAGAATAAAGCATGTAGCTAGGTAACAACTGAATAATAGAAGATTAGAAACTAATTTCTAGCTTTGAATAGCTAATAACAAAATGAGATTTCAAATGCTATTGAATATAACACACAATAAAGACATTCCCTCCAAAGGAATTCTTCTATAGCAATCTTCTTTCTCTCGAAAGAATGTGGCTAAAAAGCTGGCTCAATTTATTAAAAAAGAAGTTGTTAATTTTTAGATTAAATTGGCAACTTAATCAATCTTTGTTGTTTAGAACAAGAAAATTTACGGAAAGCAGTACTGATTTCTGAAATCATTGGGTAAAAGTTTCATGCTGATAAAGCCAATCGGCACCATGCTAATACTGCAATTTGAATTTCTACTACCGGTAGTGTCCTGACCACAAGACAAATTTTCTGTGAAAAAGTCCCACAAGAGTGAGCAACATGCAAAAAGTTGGAGGGTACGTAGAAACTTACACACAAGCAGTTATTTTTGAAGAGGTATTTATCTGAACACTCCATATTCCCCACTAGTCTGTATGAGCCACCTGCTTAGAACATTAATGGCTAGAAAACATGGGTACTTTACTCTACATTTCAACTTTTGGTAATGATCAGAAGCAAAATTCACTGCAGAAACAATGGCTGTGCTGGCACAGCAGCAACAAAGCAAGTTAAATTCTAACCACTTAGCCATGCTGCACAATGTCATAGAATCATAGAGATGTACAGCATGGAAACAGACCCTTCGGTCCAACCTGTCCATGCCGACCAGATATCCCAACCCAATCTAGTCCCACCTGCCAGGACCCAAGATTTAAAAAACGAACACCTGAACTGAAACCTACCATTCACTGGGAGCCATTCTCCGATCGTAGATGCGGACTGAGCCATCCCCAAGGCCACTCACTATTAGGGAACGAGTAGAATCACAGGAAAGACTCGTCACACAACTGTCTGCCCCAGTTGGAATATCCTACAGAACAAACAAGACATTTTTTGATGCTTAAAAGAAAAGAGAAAGAAGAAAACACATTTTTAAATACAGCCCTTCAGATTCTCAAGATATGTCAAAGGAATGAAGAACTTGGAAAAAGAGTCACTTTTAATCTGTAATTTAAAAAAAACTGGATGACACCTTGTGCACAGTAGGTTCCACAACAGCGAATGAAATGAACAATTTTAATATGTGGTCCTCCTGGTTGAAGGAGGCATGTTGAGCCAGACACTGGAGTTAACACCATGGAGTTTAATCTTATTTCTGTCCTTCAAAAGGACTAAAAACTCAGTTACTTCAGAATTCAGGTAAGAGGTTCAGACTTTAATTTCTTGCCTGCACTAGGTTCTGCTTTTCAGACAGGCATAACATCATTTAAGTACACATTCAAAGTTTTTCAGACTCACTGCACACAATTTTGAAGTAGACAAAAACAGAGGTAGTACAGATATTGTTGCGGTGCATATTTAAGAAAACAATTGAAACATACCCAAAAGCTTTTTCTCCCGTCAAATGAGGATGATGTGAACGAACAGAAAAAAATTTTACAAAACCATCGGAATAAGTGGTTCACTGCTAAACAGTGAATATCATTTCTCTCTGTTGTAAGATTTAACATCTTTGAGCTCCCTGTCAGCTATATAGAACTGTGTGGATTGGTATTTTAGTTTAGCAATGAAAACAAAACTTTGAAAAATAATCTATATCCAATAATATTAGAAGGTGGACCTTATAAAATCTTGACAATCTGGATCAATGAAGATTGTAATAAACTAAAAATTATATGCTGTAATTGGAGATAAATTCATTGACCAAGACCTGCATGATGCATTAGTTAGCAAGATATTGCACAAAGCAGCAGAAACTAAATATATGGGTTTCAGAACAGAATTGAGAAAAGTGGTTACTGAGAGATAATTATGTCATTTGTATTAAGTTTCATATTATCAGTTTTGCTATGCCAGGTAATGCATAATGTAGTGCTACGCTTTGCACCATTGCTTTAAGTCCCGCTATTCCACAAGTCACTACAGAAAATTTGCATGTTTGTAAGTACTTACAAAAGCTTATCCCTCTAAATATGTCTGAAATACACATGGAAAGACTGCACATACACATGAAGTCTCATGAATGAATCAAATTGGTTGAAGGATGACATCTGTGAAACTACAACTTCAGGAAGAGACCAAAACTAGTCGTTGAGTTCATCACACTCCTGGCCAAAAATGCTTCATGATTTCGATTTCCAATACTCCTGGGTCGCCACAAAAGTTATTGATTTAGTCAAAGTACACCAAGTCCCAATTTCCCCGTCTGATGGAGTCAGGTTAACAAAAAACATCATACTTAACAAGAATAACCGTTTATGACAAATAGTTTGTCTGTGGCTAGAACCTATGAGCTTTCAACATATAGTTCTACTGGTTGAAAGTTTAATCCCCTTTTAAACTGCCATACACCACAGGCACTGAAACAAAATAAAAACATTGGTGTTTTGGGAGAGTGAAAGAAACTGGGAAACAATTCAATAGAACTAGTTCATAGGTAGCAAGGGGCATTTCCCTGGTACACCCTGTCCGCACGTAGTGAGACAAATGTAACTCAGCCAATTGATGCCCATCAGTTTATGTTCAATCTTCAGCAGCATGATGGATAATGGCATCAAAGCACTAAGAACTGGCTCTTAGTAAACAATGATCTATTCATTGATGCCTGCATTTGGATTCTGTCAGATCTACGAAGCTCCTCATCTTATCGTCATCTTGGTCCAAACATGGACAAATTATCTGTACTTGAGTGGAAAGGTAATGATAACTACTCTTGCTTTAAAGGCAACACTTTACCAAGTCTGGCCTCGTAGAAACCTAGCAAAACTGCAGGCAGTGAGAGTTGGGGAAAATTCTCTGCTGGTTCGGATCATAACTAACACAAAGGAAAATGTTTTCTGGTTGTTGGAAGCTAAACCTTACTCCAAGAGTACCTCTGCGAGAGTTCCTCAGGGTCACGTCCTAGACCCAGTCAACCTCAGTACTTTGTCAATGACCTTCCCTCCATCATTAAGTCCAAAACCATTGGCAATTCCTCGGATATTGTAACAATCCATATCAATCTGGAGTAACACTTGGACCATGGGCTGATCAGTAGCAAGAAACATGTATGCCGCACAAGTGCGTGGCAATGACCACCCCCAACAAGAGAGAATCTAATCAGCACCTGTTAGTATTCAATGGTATTAACATTGCTAAATCTCCCTCTATCAATTTCCTTAGGTTTGTATTTAACCAGAGACTGAACTGAATCATCCAAATAAATACTCTGCACAGGAGCAGGTCAGAGATTTTGAATTCCACGGTGACTAACTCAACTCTTGTCGCACCAAAGCAATATGCAAGGCACAAGTCAAGAGTATGATAGAATGCACTTTACTTGCCAGGATAAGAGAATGTCCAGCAACACTCAAGAAACTTGACACCATCCAGGCAAAAGTGGTCTGCTTGATTGTCAGAATACCCAATATTTTCAATGTTCATATCCTCCGTCACCAATGCAGAATAGTTTTTCTCTGTGCTGTGAACGAGGTGCACTGCAATAGCTTAGACCAGTGCCTTCCAAATCCACAACTGCTTCCACATGGAAGGACATGAGCAACTAATATATGGGAACACCATTACCTGCAAGGTCCCTTCCAAATCCTACACCATGCTGACTTGGAATTACATCACCTTTTAGCGTCATTGAATCAAAGTCCTGGAACTCATTCCCTTACAGAACTGTTACTGTAACAACACCGCATGGACTGCAGCAGTTCAAGAAGGCAGCTGGCAACCACCTTTTCACAGCAATAAGGATTAAATGCTAGCCGAGGTATCAATGTTCACATCCTGTAAATGAATGAATGAAAATTGAATTTCCTTTGTATTTGGTGCACTGCCAATTGCTTAACTATGTCAGCAACAATCCTAAATGTTAGGACATTGTTACCAGTTGATTTTCCTTCTTCAAGCAGCCAGAATCACTGGCTTAAGTATATCTACTGTTGCAAAAAAAAAATCAGCATACCTGTATTTAAAATTTTTAGAAAACTTGTGTTTTGTATGATTGTAGAAAAATTGATTTATTTCAAGTTTTGTTCAAATGTCTGGAGTGAATATGTCATTGAAAGGTATGAGCTTTGGAAATGTTTAAAAATGGCTTTCTAGATATCATATAACAGGTGCTTGCTCTGCTATAGATCCCAGTGGAGATTGTTGTAATGTAAGGTATCTGATTTATTTACATTTTAATATTATTTTTACAGTTTGGATTTTGAACTAGTGCCATGTGAGCTTTCATTTGTGTGTATGTATAATTGGCAGTATTTCTAGAGGTTTTAAAATAAACAGTATGAGTGAAAGGAGAATCTCTTGGGATGATAACAGAAATTTGTTTGCTTTAGGATAGTTTCATGTGCAGACAGAGTAAATGTTAAAGAGCATTAGTTTGCTCTTTAAGCTTTAGTTTAAAATTAGTTAAAAGCATCAGGAATTGGTTTTGTTTTCTTCGCTGAGGGAAAATTCCATAGCTTGAAAAGCCTTTGATTTCAATTTGTAGAAGTCCTGGTTGACGTTAAGTATGTGAAGCAGTTTCTCCAAGAGAAAAGGCATAAGTTCAGAAAAGTTAGAAAACAGTTACCTCAGTATAAGGGTTTTATTGAAAATTCCAGACCAGAAGTGTTTCAGTCAAACAAAGGGGATTATTTGTTGCTTCCCAAGACTTACTGTTCTTCAGGTTCTTTCATTTCTGTGCAGGATCTACTGGGCAATTGACACACTAACTACTTGAAAAAGGCAACAGCTTACAGCAACAGGTGGGAGAAAATAACTGGCCTTCTTCATGCTTCAGGTACTATAGAAAAATAAAGACATAGGATCGGCTCTCCTAGAAGTCTGGAGACTTCACCCCTCTCTATGGTAAATACCAAAACTGTTCACCTGCCCAGGTGCCAGAGGACTGTTGTTCAACTTCCAACATCCATGACAAGTCACATCTGTACAAACCGATCAACAGTCTGTTGCTGGGCAAACCTCACTCTGTACACTTAGACATTGGTGCCAGGTTATCACATCTCTCTTCCCCACTGCTTAAAGCAGCAGTGTGAACACAATTCACAATGAGATCCAGCAACTTAAAAGTGCAGCAATTCCTTCGACAATCCTTGACTTTAAAACAGTCCTTTTCCCATTTCAGTCCACAATCAAAATAAAGGCCAAATAAAAATACAGTCTTTACAATCTAACTATTCTGTAAAAACCTTCACGATACTGTTGGTTCTTTTAAATCTGTGCAAACAATTTCTCTCCTGTTTATTCTGCCCAGATTCCTTGTGATTTATTAACACCTTAATCAAACATTCTTTCAACCTTGTCTTCCCACAAGAACACCAATTTCTCCAATTTATCCAAGCAACTGATGATTCTCAAACCTAGAACCAATCTCTTAAAACTTTTCTGGACCCTTCTGTAAAACCTGCGCACTCTTCATTAAAGTATGTTGTCCAGAATCGGATACAATGACCCTATTGAGCCCAAACGAGCATTTTAAAAGGTTTACCATAATTGGTAACTGCAAAACAAAAGAAAGTACTAAAGAAGTTTCTATCATGCAGGGACTGATAAAACAACACAGCAAACTGCTCCATTGCTTTGATTAATTTAACACCAAACAGGGTACCAATTACAGCATGAAAACATGACCAAACAGACCAACAACTGGAAACTATTGTGGCCTCAAATCTTCTTTCCTTCTGTTTGCCAAGGCTTTAGAATAGCCAACTGGCATTTAGAAAGAGGAACATGCAAGCTGTGAATGTGATTTATTGTTACAGGTTTAGGGGCAAAGCTATGTATTAACACACTACTAGACTACATTTCCCATAGTTTTACAGTAAATAACTAGAATTTACACATTTGACAAAAATTCCCAACAACAAACCAATACATGCAATAGGAATACTGCTACAAAGCGAAGACTGCAAAGCTGACCCACCAAGGAAATCCCAAACAGTTTAAATAGTTTTGAGACCCAGATACAACTTTGAGAATACAAAATGCACTGGGTGCGTAGTCCATAGAAACACCTGACACGTTAAACATAGGCAGCATGTTGGAATGCCAGGGACTAAGTCCTGTAATTTGAGAAAAGTGACTGGACTTTATGGAGGCATTGGGTCTCGGCTATTGACTGGAGATGCAGAAAGAGAAGAGTGGCATTTCCTCTGGGAAGACCCATTGGCATTAAATGCTACTCAAGCACTTACGCAGCCAGTGGTAGCCTCTCCTGAAAGTTAGTATCCTGGGGCACATATTACACGTGCTGAAGGCTGCTAGCCAGTCAGAAACCAAACAGTTCCTCTGGATACAGCAGGATCAACGTGGAGGCCCTAGCTTCTGCTGGAAGCATATCTATGGGGACCTAGGCCACAGGTAAGTAATGGTGGAAGATGCTTTGTGGGAGAGCAGGGTACTAGTTGCAGGGTGAAGAGTGAATGGATGTCAGCAGCAGGCTATGGCACTGGATCTCAGCGGTTATAGAGTCATAGAGATGTACAGTATGGAAGCAGACACTTCGGTCCAACCCGTCCATGCCGACCAGATATCCCAACCCAATCTAGTCCCACGGCCAACACCCTGCCAATATCCCTCCAAATCCCTCCTAATCATATATCCATCCAAATGCCTCTTAAATGGTGCAATTGTACCAGCCTCCACCACTTTCTCTGGTAGCTCATTCCATACAGGTACCACCCTCTGTGTAAAAAAGTTGCTCCTTAGGTCTCTTTTATATCTTTCCCCTCTCACCCTAAACCTAAGCCCTCTAGTTCTCTCACTATTTCCACAAGACATGCACACAGACCTTCCCCCTGGGTTGATATCAGTAGCAGTGGGTTGAGGCCCTTTATTAGTTATTAATTGGCCACTTAAGGGCCTCACTTTGCATGGATTTAGTGGTCAACAAGGAACTTCCTGCCACTGATTTTATTTTGGTAAAGGCAGGCAGGAGATGGGGTTCAGGCATGTCACCAACTTCCCTAATTCAAAGCTCTCCCCATCTCCAAAATACCATGTGAGAAACTGTAAAAGGTTCGTATTTCAGAAAATCAAAATTAGCTGCCACCTTATTATTATACATATATTGATGAACAAAGCTCATGATTTTCTATGTCTGACATGGATTCATGACAAACATATCTTTGCTGCTACACAAGTCTTAGCTGAAGGACTTTCCCCTAGAAGCGAATGCCTTTGGTCAATGTAGACTATGGCATTCTCAGAATCTTCTTGCTAGCTGACAGAGGTGCCTTTGTAGAGCATGCACACCTATTATGAACAAAGGCCACTCAGACAGTCTGTCAATTGTTCACCTTAAGCAACAATAATGAAATTGCTTTTTGAAGATCTTGGTTGGGCATCGTTGCACTTCAGTTTGAAAAAATATCAATGTCAGGGACTCTTCTGAAACAGCAACATTTAATAAAAACAAGGTAAAAACAATGACAGCAGCTGCTGGAAACCAGATTCTGGATTAGTGGTGCTGGAAGAACACAGCAGTTCAGGCAGCATCCGAGGAGCAGTAAAATCGACGTTTCAGGCAAAAGCCCTTCAGGAATAAAGGCGGAGAGCCTGAAGGGTGGAGAGATAAGCTAGAGGAGGGCGGGGGTGGGGAGAAAGTAGCATAGAGTACAATAGGTGAGTGGGGGAGGGAATGAAGGTGATTGGTCAGGGAGGAGGGTGGAGTGGATAGGTGGAAAAGAAGATAGGCAGGTAGGACAAGTCATGAGGACAGTGCTGAGCTGGAAGTTTGGAACTCGGGTGAGGTGGGGGAAGGGGAAATGAGGAAACTGTTGAAGTCCACATTGATGCCCTGGGGTTGAAGTGTTCCGAAACAAACTCGCCGCCTCGGAACACTTCAACCCCAGGGCATCAATGTGGACTTCAACAGTTTCCTCATTTCCCCTTCCCCCACCTCATCCTAGTTCCAAACTTCCAGCTCAGCACTGTCCCCATGACTTGCCCTACCTACCTATCTTCTTTTCCACCTATCCACTCCACCCTCCTCCCTGACCAATCACCTTCATCCCCTCCCCCACTCACCTATTGTACTCTATGCTACTTTCTCCCCACCCCCACACTCCTCTAGCTTATCTCTCCACCGTTCAGGCTCTCTGCCTTTTATTCCTGATGAAGGGCTTTTGCCCGAAACGTCGATTTTACTGCTTCTCGGATGCTGCCTGAACTGCTGTGTTCTTCCAGCACCACTAATCCAGAATTTAATAAAAACAAGTTGTGCATATACATGGTGGGGTAAATGCAGCCCAAAGTTTGGACTGCCTCATCACCTTTAATTAGTGAGATAATTCATGCAAGCAGTTTTTACCTGTATTTTTGTCTCTCGGTCTGTGTCCCAGATACGAATAATGCGGACATCTCCTGAAGTCATTAAGAGACCAGTCTCCTGTTCCCAGTCCACAACCATGCCAGCACCTGAAGGAAAGTAAAAAACAGGTTCATCACTGGTTTAATATGATACATACTGTGCTGAGGTCAAGTCAGTCCCATAAGACATTTTTGCAGCATGTACTCATATGCAGTCAAGTTCCAGTGTTTAAATGTGGTGAGCCAACAATTCTGACTGAAAACCTGAAATTTGCAAGCATTTGATCTTTTAAATATGACAACCATTTGATTAAAAAAAGGTTAGGTTTGATATAAGTAGATATTTAGAGCAAACCCAATCTATACTAAAAAGTCTTGTTAATTTTCCTGTACTATCTGCAATGTTGTTCAAATTACAGCAAGGAAAATGGGTTACCACACAAGTGAGACAGCACGACTGAAGTGCTCTCAAATCAATTTCACAAATTGAGTTGTCCTTTCAACTACTGGGTTAATGTACTTCCTTCCACTACTGTCCATTTCCTTATTTTAAAATATCATGGGTGACACAAACAAAATTTTGAAAAGGTTATTTTATACATTATGAGCAACAAGTGCATGGGACCTGGTCTTGTAATGACTTCAGGGATGAATGTATTGCTTTTCCTTCTACTTAGCTTGATTCGTATGAAAGCGCCCATTATTCATTCTTGGTGAGCCTTGAACTGAATGGCTTGTTACAGCCATTTCTGAACAATTGAAAGTCAATCACATTGCTGTGGAGTCACATCTAGGCCAGTCCAGGCGAGGACAATAGAGTTTTTTTTTTCCAAAGGAGATGAACTAGAAGGGATTTTATGAGTCAGTGATAGCCATCAAACTATGAGCATGGAGACTAACTCAATTCTACATTTTTATTAATGTACATTTGAATTACACCAGCTGTGACCAGCATTAACTGTGGTTCTTTGAGTCACAGATCTGATGATATCACCAATGCAACGTCATCTACCTGTAATGACCATTAATTCAGTCAGCCTTTTGTCCTCTGCATGTATACATTTCAAATGTTTCAAAACTTCAAAATTACCCTCTTTACCAAAAGTACCTCTGTTCTCGATCAAGAACACAGTGTACACAATTAATTCCACAGAATCAGTAATTATTAGATTCTAATTAGAGATAAAGCAACTTATGCAATTAGCCAATGCCATATATACATCTTAAATTGCTGCTGTGCCATTCATAATTTGTGTTGGCATTACACGTTGCAAATTTTCTGGAATCCTTTATTTTCTATCTACTCTGCTTGATTTGTGTGAAAGCCAGTTTCTCTCATCTGCTTGATAATATCTACCATTTCCCGAGAGAGAATGTAAACATGCAGCCTATTTCCAACCATCTGTATGGGGCTTGCCTGAATTTCTTACAACGCTTGCCTAATTGTCTTTCCTGAAAGCAAGGCACTTAGTTCAAATAAAATCAACATGTTATTCTGCGAATGACAAGTATATACAGGTTGCCCATTTTGGGACACAGCACACAAGAACATTAATGACTTACATCCTGGGGTATTCCATCTTTAAAGAAACTACAAGATAAAATGAACTACCAAAGATAGAGTGTTTAAAATCCCTCAGGGCATCCTACTTGCAGTGCATGCAGAGTGTGGGCAGGCAGTGCATTGAAGATTAGGGAATCCCTGCAGTACTCCGGATCTGTTGTTATAACTGATTAATTTGTAAAGCACTACCAACCACCCACACAAAATAAAATGTTCAGAATGCCAGAGCATAGCTCCTACACTACTCACAATGCATTGCTTTTGCAGGTTCATCTATTATAGTGAGTTATTTGGCATATTGCTTTGACTTGCAGTACTAATATTAAGGCTACGTATAATTAAATATGTTCGTTCAGCAAAGGTATGCTCTTTCCAAAGTTAAAAATCACAATGCCAGGTTATAGTCCAACAGGTTTAATTGGAAACACACTAGCTTTCGGAGCATTGCTCCAAAAGCTAGTTTGCTTCCAATTAAACCTGTTAGACTTAACCTGGTGTTGTGTGATTTTTAACTTTGTACACCCCAGTCCAACACCAGCATCTCCAAATCATGCTCTTTCCAGTTAGGCATTTGAGTTATAGCCAGAACACCATACCACAGAACTAATTGGATATTACTCGAAAATGGAATACCCACTTGCAAAAAGATAGTCTATTCCTTGCAGAATTTCAATCAAACTAGCTTTACTAGAAATAATGGAATGTAATAATATTTTAATATGACCACCAGACAAAATATTTATTTAGTCTTTATTTGACTCCCTACCACTGCACAATTAGAGTGCTGGAGATCATCTCAACTTTTCGCTTCGCTGCTGTTTATCTTGCAGGAATGCCAGTGTGGAAGAGCTTTAGCCAACATTTCTGTCATAGTTTCAAGCTGACTAATCACAGCTATTCTTATCTTACTTCCTTTTTGTTTGCAACATTTGTTTACAGACACTTTGTTCAAACAAAGTCCACACCCAACCTGTTCTATCTTTTCAGAAGCTGGTGGAGCTGTTTGTTTACAACTAGGGCGGCACAGTGGTTAGCACTGCTGCCTCACAGCGCCGGAGACCCGGGTACGTGCCTCAGGCAACTGACTGTGTGGAGTTTGCACGTTCTCCACATGTCTGCGTGGGTTTCCTCCGGGTGCTCCGGTTTCCTCCCACAGTCCAAAGATGTGCAGGTCAGGTGTATTGGCCATGGTAAATTGCCCGTAGTGTTAGGTAAGGGGTGAAATGTATGTAGGGGTATGGGTGGGTTGCGCTTCGGCGGGGCGGTGTGGACTTGTTGGGCCGAAGGGCCTGTTTCCACACTGTAAGTAATCTAATCTAATCTAATCTAAAATTAGAGTTTTGATTTCTTCATCATCATATTACACGATGCTCTATTCAGAGCACTGATTCTTGACTGGAATAGAACAGAATGAAGGTCTTGTGGCCCTGTGGGGAGCATCTTTGCCTCTGAGCCAAAAACTCCAGCTGTAAATCCCATGAGTACATACAGTTCAGGATTGAATGCACACTAAATGCAATGGAGGCAGAGAAGGTTGACGAAACAAATACTCGGAATGAGCAGAGTGTCTTATGAGGAAATGCTGGTCAGGTTGGATCCGTATCCACTGGAGTAGAGAAGAGTAAGAGGTGATTTAATTAAAAAATATAAAATTCTGAGGGGTCTGTACAGCATTGATGTGGAGAGGTTTTCTCCTATGGAAGAACCAAGGAATCTGGATCACTGTTGCAAAGATCACTATTTTAAAGTAGAAATTAGACTCTCTTTTTCCCTCTTAGAAGGTGGTGGAGTCCTCAAATACATTTAAGGCAGATATAGATAGATTGTTGTTAAGCAAGGTTATCAGGGATAGGCAGGAAATGGGTTTGAGGTTACAATCAAATCAACCATGATCTTACTGAATTGCAGATTGGGCCTGAGGGGCTGAATGGCCCACTTCTGCTCCTGATTTGCCTGTTCATAAGAGACTTTAAAATATAATTGATAACTTTGACTTGATTTAAGTAAATAATGATTTAAATTATGGTTGGTTTAATTGTGGTTAGTTGTTAAACATATTTGCCAGGACAAGGGCTGTGTGGCCACATCAAAAATAAGGTTATTGGTTTATGGGTTTATTTGCTGTTTTATAGATCAAGTTGAGGTGTGACAATGCTTTGTGGTAAATGGCTATTACTGAGGGCATGTGTTTTTTGTTAAAAAATGGTCTTTTGACTTTTTAGATGTAGGTGAGCCATTTTAAAAGAGATGATCTTACAAAGTGTTTCACTCGGCAAAGGATGAATCAGATGATCGTGGGAAGTGAGGTTAGTAAAATGATCATTATGTTCAAAGAAACCAATCAAGAATTATGCATTTACTGCCTTCCCATCCCAACTAGTGTGCTCCGAAAGCTAGTGCTTCCAATTAAACCTGTTGGACTATAACCTGGGGTTGTGAGATTTTTAACTTTCCCATACCAAGACTGACTAGGATTTGTTCATGTGCTACACGAATTAGATGTTCAGGATGCCGCTGATTAACAAATTAACAAGGGCCAATAAAATCTGGGTTTCAGTGGTTTGATGCAGAAGCAAGGTCAAATACAGAAATTCAATCAAAGGAACTGAACAACACACCTGTGCCCAGACAACCAGTGTCACAAATTAGCGTCTTGAAGAGGATGGACTGAAGAACATTGCTTCTTAGTTAGTATCACTTCTTTTGTACTTATGATAAACTTAATAAATTCTGTTAAGGGCAACTAAACTTTAGATTAGCTCTCTCAAAATCATTCGAGAATGGTAATTGACTTGGATCTTACAATCAAAGATGAACCCCAAAATCCTACGTCAGATGATGTTGGAGATATATATTTTTCTTTTTGAATCACAGGCCTTCAAGCAGTCATTCCCTCAGATCAGCAATAATCACCAATTGATAAATACTGCATTTCATCCTGGAAAAAAAAACACTACTCAGCAACAGCCCTGCTGCAAAATTCAACTGAACATTTTCCGCTCAGCTGTCCAAGCCCAGCAAGGCAGACCTCCACCAGGGCAATACACAGTGAAGAGAATTAGCAATTTCAGTTCACTGATAGGAGAACTTTTTCTTTAACTGTGCCTTCAGGTGTGGAATGTTTTTTTTTAAAAACAGGTTTTCCCAAAGCAATGTCTCCATTCAGTTCTCTGTTTACAGAGACTGTAAATCTTTTGGGTGATATTAGCATAATTCTAACATGATATGTCTTTTTGGATATGAAAATGCTTCTATTTTAAAGTATTTAATAATTGAATTTACATGGATGTATGCTGCAGCTGTTTCTTTGTAATGCTGGGTCAAAAGAAAGACCAAGGACAACAGAAAAATACCAACTAAATATTTGAGTTTTGGCTGTTTAATAAAATGAGTTTTAACTGAACACGCAAGCGGTAATACATTTAAAATGTTCATTATTAAAGCAACATGATCATTGAATTAATTTTTTAAAGTATTTATTTCAAACTTCTATTTATATAACATCTTTTATGTAATAAAGTATGCCAAGGTACTTCACGGAGGTGTGAATATAATAAATAATACCAAGCCACATAATAAGACATTAAGCCAGACGATCAAAGGCTTAGTCAAACAGGTGGGTTTTAAATATTGTCCAAAAGGAGAAAAATGGGAAAAAGTGACAGGCATAAGGAGAGAATTCCAGATCTTGGGCCTTATATAACTAAAAGCGTAGCCACCAGTGATGAAATAATTAAAATCGACGATGCACAAGAATTAGATTAACACAGGTACCTTGGAGGGTTGTGGAGCTAGATGAAATGAGAGAAGTGTGAGGATGAGTGGTGATTTTATAGAAGTTTATAAGGGGCACAGATAAGGTCGATAGAAAAGGTCTTTCTCCAAGGGTAGGTGAGTCCAAAACCAGAGGGCATATGCTTAAGGTGAGAGGGGCAAGATTTAAAAGGGGCCCAAAAGGCAGCTTTTTCACACAGAGGGTGGTACATGTACAGAATGAGCTGCCAGAGGAAGTGATTGAGACAGATACAATTACAACACTTAAAAGGCATTTAAACAGAGACATGAATAGGAAAGATTTAGAGGGATATGGACCAAACACAAGTAAGCGGACTAGTTAAGTTTGGGATAACTGGTCAGCATGGAGAGGTTGAACTGAAGGATCTGTTTCTGTGCTGTATGACTCTATGGAGGTATATAAATGCAAGCTGTTCGAAGTGTTCAAAGAATTGGACAGTGACAATTGCATTTGCTGGAGAGTCAGAGTGGATAAAGAATGGAGCAGGTAAAAGCACAGCAGGTCAAGCAACAGAGGAGGAGAGTCTCTTCTCCTCTGCTTCTGCTTGACCTGCTGTCCTTTTTTCAGTTCCAATCTTTATCTACTCTAAGTGTTCACATGCCTGTTTTGAACAGCTGGCCAGTACCTTGATAAATGGTCCCTACTGAGAACTATCAACCCTCCTATCAGGTCAGATATCTTTAGGTGTGCTTTGGGTAAAGCACATTATTCCTCAAAACTGTGCCTTCTTAGATCTGTTTTTGTCTCATAAACAGACACAGTGAGGTCCACTTTCTACCTCAACCACCTTGGGCATTATAACATTCCTTCAATATCACATAGGGAAGTGAGCCTAATATCAAATATCAATTATAATTGATATCATACCTTTCTGTAGTACCTCCCTATCTCAAGGCATCATACATAATACATATCTGACATCACATTTGTCCAGTTTTATGTATTAGAGAATATTTTGATGTTCATATTTTTAAAGTTATCACATTAATTTGGATATGGTTTAATGACAAGAGACAGAATGGTGGTAGATGTTTTTGTGTGACTGAAGCCTGGTGTGCAGTAGTGTACCACAGGAATGTGTACTGGGCCCTTATTGTTTGTGATATTCATAAGTGATATAGCTGAGAAGATAGGGTTATGATATGCATGTTTATGCATGACATGAAGATTAGACAAGTGGTTGATAATGAGCAAGGCGGTCTTTGGTTACAGGAGGATGTAACCAGATTATTCAAATGGACAGATCGGAGGCAGATGGAATTTAACTCTGATAAAATGTTGCATGTGGAAGAATGAATAAGACAAGGGAGCATTCAATGACACTAGGAAGCTCAAACTAACAGAGGAATCTTCGGAGTGCTAGTCCACAGATCTCTGAAGGTGGCAGAACAGGTTAATAGTGTAGTTAAGGCAGCACACAGGATACAAGCCTTTATCAGTCATGGCATAGATTATAAGAGCAGAGACATTATGTTAAAGGAGTTCAGACCTTTGGTTAGAACATAGCTCAAGTACTGTATGTCATTCTGATTAGCACACTATAGAAAGGATGTGATTGCACTGGAGGAGGTTCACCAGGATGTTGCCCAGGATGGAGCATTGCAGAAATGAAGATTATGGGCAGAATGAACAGGAAGCATCTAGTCTGCTTAGTTGAAGGGTCAATAACAAGGAGGCATAATTTTCAAGTGAAAGATGGGAGTTTTAGGGGAAATTCGAGGAAAAACTGGTTGGGTCTACAACGTGCTACCTGGAAACGTAACTTCAAGGCATCAGACATAAAACTCTGGCATCAGTTGTCTAGTTTTATGTACCAGAAAATATATTTTCAAAGTTATCACATTAGCTTGAAACCTCAACCTTTAACAAAGTACTTGGATGAGCACTTAGTGTCATAATGTTAAAAATCACACCACACCAGGTTATAGTCCAACAGGTTTATTTGGAAGCACTAGCTTTTGGAGGGCTGCTCCTTCATCAGATGGTTTGGCCACAGCGCTCCTAAAGCTAGTACTTCCAAATAAATCTGTTGGACTGTAACCTAGTGTTGTGTGATTTTTAACTTTGTCCACCCCAGTCCAACAACAGCGTCTCCAAATCTTAAAGTGTCATAACATTCAAAGCTGTGGGCCTAGTGTGGGAAGGTGGAACTACTGTAGGAAATAGTATAGACTCAAAGGCTGAATGGCCTCTTGTGTACTGTATAATTCTATGATGTTAGTTGACTGAGAGCCAACATAGGTTGGTGAGCACAAGGATGAACAATGAACATGGCTCTGTGCAAGTTTAGATGGGCAGCACAGTTCTGAACTAGTTCAGGCTTGCTAAGAGTCAAATGTGTGAATCAGAATGCAATGCATCACAGAATCCCTAGTGTGCAAACAGGTCATTCGGCCCATCAAGTCCACACTGCCCCTCTGAAGACCATCCCACCCATACCCACCCCTGTAACCCTGCATTTCCCATGTCTAATCTACATAACTTACAAATTCCTGGATCCTATGGGCAATTTCCCCTGGCCAATTCACCCTAACATGCACATCTTTGGACTGGCGGTAACTGCAGCAACTGGAGTAAACCCACGCAGACACAGGAAGCATGTGCAAACTCCCCACAGACAGTCACCTTAGGCTGGAATCCAACTGGCACTGTAAGGCAGCAGTGCTAACCGCTGAGCCACCATGCTGCCTCAGTGAGCTGAGATGGGGACAAAGTCAGACAATATTATGAGGTGGAAATATGCAGTCTTAGCTATGGTATGACTGTGGTTCTAAGCTCATCTCAGGGTCAAATAAGAAACCAAGACTGCAAACAGAGTGGCTTAGCCAGACAAGAGGAAAGTATTCAGTAGTTATGGAATGCGTTATGGAGCAGATCAAACGACCTGCAAATATGTTAAGGAGATAGCCTAGACCCTAACTTTTATCTTATTAAAAGGCAAGTATAAGGTGCTGCGTCCCAAATGTAATTCAACTGGTTGTATTACATGGCTTTAACCAAAACACACTTTATTCTTACCCTGCAGTTAAAACACAAACGAAAGAGAGAAGAATGGGTATAACTTTAATTTTATTGGAAAACTTAACAGAATAATAGATCATTTAATGACTAAAAGCAACTGTTCCAATATAGTAAATTCCCATAACCATTCCCTTGGCAAAAGCAAAGTCAGTAAAACAGACTGTCTCACGTGCAATTCTGGCATCAGAGAGAGAACCCAAACTTATAGCTACAACAGAGAGAAAGCTTCCATGACCACCTTCAAATCCCCAATAACTGCTGAAAGCTAAACTAAAACCCTGGTTCTGTGGGAACCTGACTCCACCCATTCATGCTGCTTCTATGGTTAGGTCTTTAAAAAACTCCCAAGGTCTCACAAACTGATTACTTTATTGGCTTCGAGAATACAGCTTGGTTACCTATGGCTTAAAACCTCTCAAAGAAAAGACAAAATAGACTTTTAAAGCCACAGTATAATCAAAGATGTGAAACAATGACTTCAGTTTTTCTCAAGGAGATTTTTACTCATCTACTACTTGGTGTTGGATAAGTAGTCTGCTAATTTAGCAATAGTGGAGTCATTTGAGGTAGGGCTGGATGTTGTTAGAAAACATGCACACACTAATATCTTTCTTTAGCCTAATGTCACTGGGAGATAAGATGTGGGTGAAAAATAGCAAAGAGACAATTAATGCAAGTAGCTAATATATTCAACTGAATAAGTGGATGCAATGGAACGGCAGGGGGTGATACCATTGCCATTTTTAAATAGTTACATCCTTAGTTTATATCCATGGTATTATTAATAGCACATAAGACAATCCTTTATAAAGGAGTAATGGACTACCTGTAGCATTGAGTACATAATATACAGTTTGCAAGGGCAAGGATGCCTCACTATGAAATGAATAATCTATGATGATGCTGCTAAGGATTTTCTATCTCCTTTAGTACTGTTTACAGACATAAAAGTGTAAAATAAACACGTCTCTCTTTATTTTCATGCCTACACTACATAAAATTGTATAAAGCAAATATAAATTAGTTTCTGAAATAAAAAAAAACAAACCTGCCAGCTGACTTCATGAGATACTGCTCAAGATGAATTAGAGTGTTTTCTCCTTATATTGCAACACTGATAACACTTGCAAAACAATTTAGGACATCCTAAAGGCAAGAAACACTTTCACGTTTAAGTTTTTTTTAACTATTCTTTCTCCCTTTCTAATGTTTTCATTTTTAGCCACTGCTCACTGTTCTAACCTATAATACCTTTTCTTTTGATGTCCCTCTGCTGCTGTTTTGCTCTCTTATACATTTTATGCACCCTTTGCCTCTTGTCTCCACTCTTACTTGCTAATGTCTGGTTGAAGAATGTGGCTGGGTGTCAAGATGCAGGCTACTGTTAATGGATCACGGGAGTGGCCAGAGAAATCGGCTGGAGGAGAGCAATCTGGCCAGAGCTACAGGGTGGGATTGGGGAGAAAAGATCATGCAAATGAATGCCACAGTTTAATATGCAACAACTGAATAAATTGGGCAATTCTGATATTGACACCAGCGGCTTAAGTATAATGTACTTCTTCAAAAATAACAATTGTATATCCAGTCTTTAATCAACTTAATAAGGTTTAACAATTAAAACTCTATTAATCTTTGGTGAAATAATTCCAAAACAGAAGTTATTCACATTTGATTTATCACAGGAAAGCCTAGAGAGTCGGAGGCTGAGGGGTGACCTTATAGAGGTTTACAAAATTATGAGGGACATGGAGAGAATAAATAGACAAAGTCTTTTCCCTGGGATCAGGGAGTCCAGAACTAGAGGGCATAGGTTTAGGGTGAGAGGGGAAAGATATAAAAGAGACCTAACAGGCAACTTTTTCAAACAGAGGGTGGTACGTGTATGGAATGAGCTGCCAGAGGAAGTAGTGGAGGCTGGTACAATTGCAACATTTAAGAGGCATTTGGATGGGTATATGAATAGGAAGGGTTTGGAGGGATATGGGCTGGGTGCTGGCAGGTGGGACTAGATTGGGTTGGGATATCTGGTCGGCATGGACAGGTTGGACTGAAGGGTCTGTTTCCATGCTGTACATCTCTATGATTCTATGGAGGGGTAGCGGGTAGAAATCTTCAGTTTTGGACTACATATTGGATTTGATACAAGTTAATCACAGGAAAAAAGTGTGATACATCTTTAATTATAGGCAATCAATTTAATATTCAATTGATATAAACCTGGTTACTCAAGTTGCAGGCTGAGCTTGGTGGAACTCCAAGTATATTGAACATTAATGAACTAACGGAAACAGTGTGGTTCAGCCAACCATTTTTAACTTCAGCACAATCATATTTCTTTCTGACTTGATTTAATGGTATGCAATTAATTCAAGGTAGATAAAACTGTACTGAAAACTATTCATTAGGGAACAATTAACAGTTTGAAGATATAGCCACTGTAGAACATCTTAAGCAGAGTGAGAAAATATGAAAGACAAAGAGTATGGTTACATTGACAGCAGAGGCAGTAAGATGTAGTCAAAGCTAAACAACCCCACAACCAATTGATCAGATCAAAATTTTAATTCCTGCCAAATCCAGACATGAACGGGGCTATTTAAAGTAACAAGAGGAGAAGGCTCCATAGACAACTGTTTCATAAAATGGTGCAACGCATCATGAGAACAAAAGGCTAAGCTGAAACATTTGCAACCGCCTTCAGCCAGAAATGTCAAGTGAATGATCCATCTTTATCTCCAAGGTCCCCATTATCACAGAAACCAGTCAACTTGATTCATCCCACTTGATTACAAGAAATGACAATGCACAGAAAGTCTACCCTGACAGCACCCTTGCTGCAGCACAGAAAGCTTTTGCCCCAGGAACCTCTTCCTTCCATGTAAGTAAATGATTTGACCAAGACAAAGACAGCTTAATATTGAAACCTTCAACCAGATGAATCACATTAAGTAATGTGACAAACAATGGGTGTGGGGGTTGGGAAATGCAGGAAGGTATGGAAGTGACCAGGTAAATAGGTGATCAATGCAATTCAATGGATAAGAGTACGCAGTATCATATTTTGGGGAGAAATAGAATTGAGGTATAACCAAACATTATCAAATAATGCAGGTTAACAGAAAAATCTTGCGATATGCACAGCTATATTCTTTAAAGTTGAGCTACTTCTTGAGAAATCTATTGGTTAAATGGCATTTAAGGTGAAGAATCAATTAGAACTTGTAGCACAGAAATTGGCTACTCAACCCAACCATTTGTGCTGAGGTTTATGCTCCACAGAAATTTCTTCCCAATCTTATTTCATCTCACATTTTCACTACATATTTTCATTCACTACTTTTGCAGCTATTATCTATCTGTCATTAAATACAACTATGAAGAATTTGAACAGGATAACGCTTAGGCTGTCACAGGAATGCTATGCACAATGTGCATTAGACATTGTTACCTATTAGTCATTAGAAGCATGACAAGTCTGATATCTGGGTTAAAGGCGATGCAGTTATGACAAGAATTGAAAGTTCAAAATGGATTTTTTACAGAACAGGAAAATCAAAAGATTTTCCACTGGTTGGCATATTAACTATCTTAGTATAAATTTATGGGTTGTATTGCAAGTTTAAAAACAAGCAGTTAGAATTTTTTAATGCAGTTAGCGGGAGGTTTAATTCAGGTATTTAGTGTTTGGTAAGTGAGCAGTTAAATTTGACGTATTTAGGTTCAGAAGTAGAATCAGTGTTTAAGAGGGAATTAGATAAACATAAAAATAGCATTAAAGAATTTCACAAAGAGAAGGAAAAGGGATTACAGGTGGCAGTTTGAACTACCAATGTTGAACAGTCTCCTCCCAAATTCCTAAGACTCCACGATTTCTAGTTGACATTTCAATATGGCAGGATATGAAGTGCTTTTATCAAGTCAAATAAAGAATTATTCACAAACTATTGTGAAAATCAAATCTTTATTTTCATGTATTAGTGGCTGTGGACCTAAATAGGAAAAAGACTAGTTCAAAAGCCAAGGACTGATGTGTGCACTTGTAATGTCAAGGCATACAAGGCTTTGGGTCAAGTGCTGGAAAATAGGAGAAGAATAGTTGGTGCTTGATTTTGACTGGAGCACACCTGATCAGTTGAAGGGCCTTTTTCTGTCCTGTAGATCTCTATGACTGTAGGACTTTTAAAAAAATCAAGTTACCTAATACTCATTGTAAGCGCTGTTTACAGTTGAGCTAATCCCGGGGGCTGTGTAGGAATGGGATTTGACTGGCATCAAGTAGCTGATTGATAACTGGTCATCATTTCACGGACCAATGACAAAGACCATCTGCCTGACAACAACTACATGAGTGGCTCCCAGGTCACTGAACAGTTTGGGGGTGTGAATGTTTGGGTCAGAAGCCAATGTCTCCTGGAAGGGGACCTTTTTCTGCTATGGAGAAAGTATCTGAACACGTGGAAAGCCAATTTACTCTTCCTGATTAATTACTAAAACTGTTATTTTTAACTAATAAGTCAGAAACCTTTATAAGTGTAAACTTGTCACTTTGTGCATCCTGCAAGCAAATGAAAGTACCTGAAGGAGGAAGATTGAGAAGATGGAAGACAGAGAAGCAGCAATCTGATTAGCAAAAGGATGATCTTATCAAACACTGTTTGCCTTCCCAATTTTCCCCCCCATCATTACCACTTGTTTATCTGCATGTATGCAGATGTGGGAATTTATATGTAGATTAGAATTATAACTGGTAGAGTTATATGTTGATGGTTCAGAATTGATGATCTGTAGTTGTAAACTATTTATTTACAATAAACAATCATACGTGTTAAGTCCCAAGTGGTTCATGCTCACTGTCAGCCTGGATCTAAAACAACAGGTTAAGTTGCGGATTTCTGCATACTTCTTAAAATCTTTATCTTCTGTGATGAGCCTGGAATAGCTTGATTTCCAGTGCACTACCAAGTGAGATGTAACACTATTAAAGTCTAATTTGGGAGTAATTATTGACTACAACATTGTGACTAGACCATATTCTCAGATAAAAACAGAAGAAACTCTTTTCAAAGCTTTTAACATCTGAAATAGCTCTTATTATTGCTAATTCATTCCTTGCTGTCTCCTACAGCATATCACATTTGTCATACAGCAAAACATTCAATCCAGTGCAACATCTGTCACAGTTCAACACCATTACTATTTTGAGTGGTCAGAAAGTGGAATTCAAACAAACAAACTAACACATTGACTTACAGTAGGCCACATTGATTTCTAATTCCTTCACTAGCCTGCTAAGTAAACATACTCCAAACTATTCAGGACTCTCACAATCCAGCAGCAAGGTCTTCCTCCAACTCTGTGAAGCCATGCATAGCACCAATTATGCATATTTCAGCAGCTAAAGATGCCTGCAAAAATGTAAGCATTGACTTTACTGTCTACATTAATTCCCATGGTATCTAGTGTTCATTAAATATTCAAACATGTTTCATTATTTCCAGCCTATACGTGGGATGCTGAGGAGTAAAAGGAACTTCCTTTATAATACACTGCTTGCTAGATTAATAATAAATGCTCAGAGTCCCTCTCTCAAACAGTCAGGCTTTTATGTACTTTTCTCTTAGTGGTTTAACTTTACAAACTTTTCTAGCTATTTAAGCAGTAATATATTTGCCAAGGTTTCTGGGATATGTTTCGTGTGGCATTTTATGCATACTTCAAATTTTCCTAAAACAGGTAGAATTTGTAGCTTTGGAGATTTATTTTAAAAAATTGTTCAAGGGGTACAGGCATTGCCTGTTGGGCAAGCACTTATTGCCAATTCCTAATTATCCAGACAATAATTAAGAGGCAACCACATTGCGTGGGTCTGAAGTTACATGTAGGTAACACCAAGTAAAATAGCAGAATTCTTTCTCCAGAAGACATCAGTGAATCATATCAGTTTTTATGACAATCGACAACAGTTACCTGATCACCATTCAGCTGGCATTTTTATTGCAGACTTCTACTGAGTTCAAATTTTACCATCTGTGAAATTTGAACCCCTGTGCACAAACATAAGCCTGGAGTTCAGGATTACTAATCTGGTAACATTATCACGTCATTACCTGGCAAGTAGTGGTGTTTCCTTATATCTGCTGCTCTTGTCCTTATTGATGGTAGCAGTGTTACGGACCAGACCAAATCCCCTCAAAACATATCAAGCAGATAGCCTATAGCCTAACTTTTTCTTATTTTAAAGGCAAGTGTCGGGAATTGCATTCCGGACTAAATTTGTCTGGTCAAATTTTCAGGCTTGAATCAAAACATGCTCTATTCATACACTATAGTTAAAATACAGACAAGATAGAAATAAAAGAATTGGCTTAACTTTAACACTATTGAAATAATAAAAATAATAATCTACCCATTAACTGTTCCAATATAGGAACATTCCATAAGCACACCCTTGGCAAAGGCAAACTCAGAAAAACAGATAGTCTCACATGCAATCCTAGCAGCTGGAAGATAACCCAGCTTTTAACTGTATCAAAGTAGTCATGGTTTGGAAAGTGCTATTAAAGCAGCCTATGTGAATTTTTCTAGTGTTTCTTGTAGATGGTACGCACAGTTGTCACCGTGTGAGTGTGGTAGGAGGAATGAATGCTTATAAAGGAAGTGTTTCACAGAATGAAAAGAGGTCATCCAGCCCATCATGTCCCACTAGTCATCAAACGCCTACCTATTCTAATCCCATTCCAGTACTTGTTCTGTAGCCTTGTCTGCTAGGTTTGTGGATACGACGCCAATCGAGTGGACTGTCTTATCCTGGATGGTGTGAACCTTCTTCAGTTTTGAGGGAGCTTTACTCATCCTGAGTTGTGTCTTGTAGATGACAGACAGGCCTTACAGAGTAACGAGTTGCTTGCTTCAGGATTCCTGGACTCTCACCTGTTCTGTTGGCTAGAGTTTAATCGGGCTAGTGCAGTTTAGTTTCTGGTCAATAGTAAACCCCAGATGGGGCATTAGAGACCGTAAAGTCATTGAATGGCAAGAGGCGATGGCAAGTTTTGTTTTTGTTGAAATCAGTCACTGCTGAGCACTTGTTTGGCTTGAATGGTATTTGTTATTATAGGATGGGATTACCGATCTGTGGCTGAATTTACCACATTTTTCAAAATAAACTACTCCAGATGGTAATTACATATAGGTCCCACATCTGACCAACTTGATTGAATGTTTTGAAGAAGTGACCAGGTTTGTAGATAAGGGCAATGCATTTGATGCAGTCTATTTGGACTTTAGCTTTTGGTCAGGTCCTGCAGTGGAGACTGATCGTGAAGGTGGCAGCTCATAGGATCCAAGAAAATTTGGCTAATTGGATCCAGAATTTGCTCAACCACAAGCAGCAACTTTATGAATGCAAGCTAGTGTTCATTGGTTTCTGCAGGGATCAGTGTTGAGACACTTGTTGTCCGTAATGCATATAAATTATTTAGACTTGAATGAAGGACAGTCAATCAGTAAATACATGGATTATAAGAAAATTTGGGGTGGTAAATACTGAGGATGACAGCCTTCAATTGGGGGAGAATATAGTTGAGCTGATCAGTAGCAGGTGAAATTTAGCTCAAGTGCGAGGTGACGCTCTTAGGCAGGACAAACAGGGCAAGGGAATACATGATGAATCCTGGGAAGCAGAGAGTATCAGAAGAATTTTGGTTTCCAAGCCCACTGGTCCATTAAGGTAGTGGGACAGGTAGATAAGGCAGTTAAGGTGCTATTTAGTATTCTTGCCTTTATTAGCTGAGAGTTTAAGAGCAGGGAGATTGTGCTGTACCGTTATAAAATGCTGATTAGGCCACAGCGAGAGGACTGAGATCAATGCTGGAATCAATATTAAAGAAGGAACATGATCGTACTGGAGAGGAGGAGAGGAGATGACCAGGATATTGCCATGGTTGGAGAATTTGAGTTATAAATAAAGATTGCAGAGACTGGGATAAAATAAAGAAGCACCGATGCTGGAAACCTGAAACAAAAACAGAAATAGCTAGAGAAACTCAGCAGGTGTAACAGCATCTGTGGGAAGAAAGCTGACGTAACGTTTTGAGTCATAAAGTCATAAGAGATGTACAGCATAGAAACATACCCTTCAGTCCAACCTGTCCATGCTGACCAGATATCCCAACCCAATCTAGTCCCACCTGCCAGCACCCGGCCCATATCCCTTCAAACCCTTCCTATTCATAAACCCATCCAAATGCCTCTTAGATGTTGCAATTGTACCAGCCTCCACCTCATCCTCTGGCATCTCATTCCATACACGTACCACCCTCTGCGTGAAAACGTTGCCCCTTAGGTCTCTTTTATATCTTTCCCCTCTCACCCTAAACCTATGCCCTCTAGTTCTGGACTCCCTGATCCGAGGGAAAGACTTTGCCTGTTTATCCTATCCATGCCCCTCATAATTTTGTAAACCTCTATAAGGTCACCCCTCAGCCTCCGACACAGCAGGGAAAACAGCCCCTCCCGTCATCCTTCTTCAGAATGCTCTGAACATAGCCCACTGAATCTGTGCCAGTCGCATTCTACTTTCCATGTCTTGATGTGTACCCAGTAAATTACACATTTATCCAGATTGAACTCAATTTGCCACTATTCCACTCACCTGATGAATCCATTGATATTATCCTGCAATCAATAGTATTGCTTATTATAGATTAGATTACTGTTTTAGATTAGATTACTTAACAGTGTGGAAACAGGCCCTTCGGCCCAACAAGTCCACACCGACCCGCCGAAGAGCAACCCACCCGGACCCATTCCCATAGACTTACCCCTTCACCTATCACTATGGGGCAATTTAGCATGGCCAATTCACCTGACCTGCACATTTTTGGACTGTGGGAGAAAACCAAAGCACCCAGAGGAAACCCACGCAGACACGGGGAGAATGTGCAAACCCCACACAGACAGTTGCCTGAGGTGGGAATTGAACCCAGGTCTCTGGCGCTGTGAGGCAGCAGCGCTAACCACTGTGCCACCATGCCGCCCACATTATCAAGCACACGGCCAATTTTTGCATCATCTATGACTGGTGTTGGGGGGTTGAAATAATTAAAATAATAATCTACCCATTAACTGTTCCAATATAGGAACATCCCATAAGCACTGATATAAATCACACAGAGCAATGAACCTAGTACAGAGGAACCTCGATTATCCAAATATCAATAATCTGAAAATCGGATTATCCGAAGGAGATCGCGAGGTCCCCACAGAAACATTACATCAAACACGTGTTTCCAACGGTGATCGTGTCTTTTGTTTACAGTGATTAAACAGGCACCGTCTCTAAATGACTGACCCTCCCGCCCCCTCTCTCTCCCGATACTTTCCCTGGAGTTCTACACAGAGTTGTATCCTAAACACCCCCCCCCATTTCCCCAGATAATCTAACAAGGCAGATATGGAACCTCTCAAAAGATTGCAGTAAAATGTTGTGTGTGTGGCTGTGCGCGCGCTATTTGTAGACTTACTCCACAAAGGAAGCTGCAGCACAACTCTTGTTGTTGGGGTACAGTCCAGCTGCCTAGGAGAGGTGGATGGGATCTGGGGGCAGTTTTGGACGGGGTCTGGGAGCGGTGTTGGACAGGGTCTGGGAGTGGGGTGGTATTGGACGGGGGACGGTGTCGGACGGCGTCTCTGGGGGGGGGGGGTGACGGTGCTGGACGGGGTCTGGGGGGGCAGGGTGGTGGACGGGGTCTGGGGGGGACGGTGTTGGACCGGGTCTGGGGGGGACGGTGTTGGACCGGGTCTGGGGGGGACGGTGTTGGACCGGGTCTGGGGGGGACGGTGTTGGACCGGGTCTGGGGGGGGACGGTGTTGGACGGGGTCTGGGGGGGGACGGTGTTGGACGGGGTCTGGGGGGGGACGGTGTTGGACGGGGTCTGGGGGGGACGGTGTTGGACGCGGTCTGGGGGGGACGGTGTTGGACGGGGTCTGGGGGGGACGGTGTTGGACGGGGTCTGGGGGGGGACGGTGTTGGACGGGGTCTGGGGGGGATGGTGTTGGACGGGGTCTGGGGGGGGACGGTGTTGGACGGGGTCTGGGGGGGACGGTGTTGGATGGGGTCTGGGGGGGGACGGTTTTGGACGGCGTCTGGGGGGGGACGGTGTTGGACGGGGTCTGGGGGGGACGGTGTTGGACAGGGTCTGGGGGGGACGGTGTTGGACAGGGTCTGGGGGACGGTGTTGGATGGGGTCTGGGGGCAAGGGCAGTGCTGGGGCAGTGTTGGACAGGGACGGTGTTGGGCGGGCGATGGTGCTGGGGTTGGGGGCAGTGTTGGATGGGGTCTGGGGGTGGGGGTTAGTGCTGGTCTGGGTCTGGGGGGGGGGGTTGGACGGGATCAGGGGGTGCGGTGTTGGACGAGATCTGGGGGGGCAGTGTTTGACAGGGTCTGGGGGGGGGGGCAGTGTTTGACAGGGTCTGGGGGGGGGGCAGTGTTTGACAGGGTCTGGGGGGGGGGCAGTGTTTGACAGGGTCTGGGGGGGGTGTGCAGTGTTGGACAGGATCTGGGGGGGCGGGGGGTCAGTGTTGGATCGGGTCTGGTGGCGCGGTGTTAGACGGGATCTGGGGTGTGGTGCTGGACGGGGTCTGGGGGGGAGGTGGTGTTGGACCGGGTCTGGGGGGGGGGGGGGGGGGGGGGGGGGTCGGTATTGGATCAGGTCTGGGGTGTGGTGCTGGATGGGGCCTGGGGGAGGGGGGCGGTGTTGGATGGGGTCTGGGGGTGAGGTGGTGTTGGACCGGGTCCGGGTCGGGGGGGTCGGTGTTGGATCTGGTCTGGGGGGGGGGGGGGGGGGGGGGGGGGGGGCGGCGTTGGATCGTCTCGGGGGGAGTGTTGGATTGGGTCTGGGGGAGTGTTGGATTGGGTCGGGGGAGCAGTGTTGAACGGGGTCGGGGCGGGTGACGTTGAATAGGGGCTGGGGGGCGAGGCTGGTGTTGATCGAGGTCTGGGGGGGGGGGGTGGGGGGCAGGGGCGGTGCTGGATGGGTTCAGGAGGCGCGATGTTGTATGGGGTCTGGGGCAGGGTTGGATGGGGTCGGGGGCGGGGGCGCTGTTGGACTGGGTCTGGAGTGGCGAGGGGTGGCGTTGAACAGAGTCTGAGGGCCTGGTGGTGTTGGGGGTGGGGCCTGAGGGTAGTGTTGGGGGTGGGGCCTGAGGGTGGTGCTGTGGGCGGGGTCTGAGGGTGGTGCTGGGGGTGGGGACAGTGTTGGACGGGGTCTGGGGGTGAGGGCGAGGGTGTAGTGCTGGGGGTGGGGACAGTGTTGGACGGGGTCTGGGGGCGAGGGCGGTGCTGGGGCAGTGTTGGACGGGGTCTGGGGGCCGGGGTGATGTTGGGGGCAGGGAGTGGGGGCCGGGGGGGTTGGGGATGGTGTTGGACAGGGTCTGGGGGCGAAGGTGGTGCTGGGGCAGTGTTGGACGAGATCTGGGGTGGTGTTGGGAGCAGGGAGTGGGGGAGGTCTGGGGAGGGGGTGGTGCTGGGAGTGGGAGCAGTGTTGGACGGGGTCTGGGAGCTGGGGTGGTGTTGGGGGCGAGGTCTGGGGGGTGGGGAGGGGGTGGTGCTGGGGGTGGGGGCGGTGTTGGATGGGGTCTGGCGGCGAGGGCGGTGCTGGGACAGTGTTGGACAGGGTCTGGGTGCTGTGGCAATGTTGGACAGAGTCTGGGGGTGAGGTCTGGGGGGTGGGGAGGGGCGGTGTTGGATGGGGACTGGGGGTCGGGGTAGTGTTGGGGGCGAGGTCTGGGGAATGGTGCTGGGGGTGGGGGCAGTGTTGGATGGGGTCTGGTGGTGAGGGCGGTGCTGGGGCAGTGTTGGACAGGGTCTGGGGTGGTGTTGGGGGCGAGGTCTGGGGGGTGGGGTGGGGGCGGCGTTGGATGGGGTCTGGCGGCAAGGGCGGTGCTGGGGCAGTGTTGGGCGGGGACGGTGTTGGGGGCAGGATCTTGCACGCTGTAAACTGCTGCAGTCTCCTAAACTGGAGCTGACTTTAAAAACTCCGAGCACCAGAGGAAAGGCATTTAACCAGTTAACCGAGTAGTCGATTATCCGAACAAAATAGTGCCCGCCAATCTTGTTCGGATAATCGAGGTTCCCCTGTACTGTGGTTCATTGCAGAAATCTCACTGGAAACATCCTTCCAGTCTCAACAAAACTCATTGTCAATTCCCTTTGTATTCAGCCATGGTACCAATTTTGGATCTAACTTGCACTTTGATTTGGATCCCATTGGCTTTACTTTTGCAATAAGTCTGATCAAAAAAACCTGGCTAAAATTCATACAGACAAGACCAAATGCACTCTCCTAACTGACCATCCTTATTGTCTCTCAAACTATTCTTGTACATATTTCAAATTTGACGTATGAGTTGTTTTAACTAAATTTCAATACTACATCATTGAAAATTGTATCCCACCAATACTCCGCTTACTTCCAGAATTAATCTGTATGCACATATTTTTATTAGCCTTTATACAACAACTCATACCTGCTATAAGCTTCCAATTAACCCAAGTCACAGCAATAAAGATCATGGACAGGATAGTGTACGAATCATTTAAATGGATTATGTTAATTAGGTTCATTAGTGCATTATTAAGGGTGGATGTAGAAACAAGATCCAAATTAATTATTACACTCCTAACAACAAGCTTGTTGGAAATATGCATAACTGTCCAACACTGCTTAGTTCTTTGATATTATTAAAATTATAGAAATAAAATTTTAAAAATCTAAATTTAAGCCTTCCTTACAAAAGTGTAAAGTGAATAACATACTTAAAACATATGCCATTAAAAGAAGACCCAACACATATTATCCTGGAAATCTTCCCAAGGGTTTGGAGGGATATGGGCCGGATGCTGGTAGGTGGGACTAGATTGGGTTGGGATATCTGGTCGGCATGGACGGGTTGGACCGAAGGGTCTGTTTCCATGCTGTAGCTCTCTATGACTCTAACCTATCTTAAAATCTGCTCATATGAAGTGAATGCAATGTAGACTGGGTAGGCCAAAATACCTGTTAACAGGATACAATTTCTAGGCATTTTTACTTAATAATTCAACATGAAATGAGTTAGGATCTAGATGTAGAGTAGAAACAACATTAATTACTCTTTCTTGTTAAATAAATCACGTTCAGTCAAAACACACAATGTAAAATTAAATGATAAATAACCAGAGTATCAATTTTTTTGCCAAGGCACACTGAGTACTTGACAAAGTGTAAATATTTCAAACTCATTATTAAAAAAGCAAATTATGAATCTTTTACCTGAGGTGAATATGAATTTCAATTCTGCGTGGATGAAGAGCAGCCCACATAAATCATAGAGAGTGGCCTGCTAGCTTAAGCAGCAGAACAGCGAACACCGACTCTTTAGCACAGTAGTTCAATTCCTGGCCTCAGAGAAAACCCAATTAACCTTAAAACATGTGTTACTTTTTGTTGTTATTGTTTGAGCTGTAAGACACCTCCAATAAACAAATACTCCCACTTGCAGTTGGAAGTACAGACCAGCAGAGGAAATGTTTTCTATACCGCAAAGGGTAACACCTGATGCCAGCTAATGCTGGGTAGTAATCATTCTATTTACTGATAGGACAGACAGTTGTGCAGCAATTGGGAAGAGTTTTGAAAATGAATTCACAAGAAGAAAACTGAATTCAGTATATCCCATCTGTAAGCAATGCAACTAAAAAGCAATATACAAAGCTGCAATATTTTAATTGCACGCATTTGCCAGAAGCCTATATTAAGACATGTGATGTGTCACAACTATAACTAAGTTTTCTGGATTAAAGAAAAGTCAAATAAAAAGTCAAATGATAAAGCAAAAACCACAACTAAATTTACATGCATTGAAGCGGTATTTTAATGGAACAAACATTTTTCAATCAGATTTGCACTTGGACAACCAAGAGAAGACATTTCTAACAGTGCTGGGTTCAATTTATCATTGCACAACAACAGAAGCATGGAGAACGGTTGTTTAAAAAAGTTGTTGGGGTTTGAGGAATTCTATGAAATTTTGAATTTTCAAAACAGAAAAAGATAGATTCCAGCTGGTGTGCTTCTTCCTCTGTCCTGCTCCCCAGATCTCTCCACTTCCAGCTCATATCAACAGAAATCACTGCAGTGCACATTCTTCCCCCGTCCCTCACGTGTATAAAGCAACAACAAGCATTTTCTGAATCAATCTAATTTTGCAATTTTGAAAACATTATAACTAAAAGCAACAAATACCAAACAGTTTCGGAAATAATTGAATTAGTACAATGTTGGAGGACTAGATTTTTCCACATGGGTTACATAGTGCAGAAAGACCTGAATAGAACTTCAATACATCTGTACTTTGTTTCCATATAATTATTCTTAACTGAGACAGAAGCCTTCTCCCCCAAATATTCTAAGAGTTGTGGTGCATAGAGCTAATGTTCTCTGCAATGGTTTAGCTGCCAACTCCCTCCTCCTTCTGTTTGTTGACCTGGCACCATCGGAATGTGATGATGGGGAATTTGGAGACAATTAGAAGCTAAAAACCACCCCATCGTACATTTCAATATCCTAGTGCTGAAATGCAGCAAATAGCAGGAGCAAAGATGCTGGGTCACAGAATAAATTTGATACAACTATAGCGCATGTGTGAAATACGAAAGAACAGGAGCACCATATCAAAAAAGAAACATAAAGGTAACCCGTCACTGAGGGAGCCAAAGAGCAGTTCAATCACTAAACTGAATTAAATTCAACGCATGGAACTTTCAGCAGTTGATTGATTTGTGCTGCAATACCAGGTGAGTACTTCCTACACATGCTCAATTGCAGGCTCTGTCAGCTGGCAGAATTGAACAAATAAGCTAGCTGGACACAGACTAACAGTTCGAGCTCCTCAGTTTTAGGCTTGTGCAGTTCTTAGCAAAGGGCAGGTTTTATTTTTAGGCCACCTATTAAATTAGCATCCATTTTTGCAGCACTTAAAACGACAATATTTTCAAAAGCAAATAAACTCATTCCTGCACTTTAAACAAAGGTTACTGTATTTGGACATGAAATAGGATTCCAGCACTATTCAGTAGCCTTTACTCTGTATTACTGAATTTTATTTAAATTGACAAGTGCAAGTGAACAGCCAGGGACCATAACATTGGACATGATCATAATTGGAAAATAAGTAGACAGAGAGATAGATTAGAGGAAAGAAAGTCTAAATTTGGGATGTTAATAGCCGCACCTTCTAAGAGGAAGGGAGATGGAGATAAGCAAGGTGTTCCAAAATCCTCAAAGAGGAAGCTTTTTAAAGCATTTGTTGCCTCGAGAAGGAAACAATGAGCTGCCTTCTTGAGCTACTGTAGATACAGTCAGGTTGCTGTTAGCGTGTGTGTTCCAGGTCGTTGAACTCCTGCTGCAACATTCTGGGCATGAGATGATTGGCCTCCAACTATCACAACCATTTTCCTTTGAGCTAGGAATGACTGAAACCAATGGAGAGCCTCGTTAGGACGCCTTGAGCTACACAAAATCAAATGTTGCTTTCATGTCAAAAGCAGTCTTTCTCACACCACCTCTTGAATCCAACCTTTCTGTCCACATTGGATTAAGACTGTAATAAAACCAGAAGCCGAGTAGCCCTGATGAACAATTATTGGTGTCCAAGTGTTGCTTGATAGCATTGATGAAGACACCTTCCATCACTGATGACCGAGAACAGACTAAGGGGGTTATTGGCTGACTTGGATTTGTCCGGTTCTTTTCGTTGACAGGACATACCTGGACAATTTTCCACAGCGTGTAGATGCTGCTGCTGTAGTACTCTTGAATCATTTTGTTTGGGGCATAGCTAGTTCTATATCTAAGTACCATTCTGCAATGCTGCTATCTGGGACAATATCCTTTGCAAAACCAGTGCCTTCAGCATTTCTTGAGGTTTCTTGTGAAGTAAATCAAATTGGCTGAAGACTAATACCTTTCATGTTGGCCAGCTAGGAAGTGGCAAAATTGGACCAAGCCCTCAACAGTTCCCTCAGCAGTTCTGACTGAAGGTGGTTGCAAATGCTTCAGCCTTGTCTTTTACTGATGTTCTGGACGCCCCCTTCATTGAGGTTATAATGTTACAAGGTTGGTACCTCTATTTTTAGTTTGCTGGAGCTGTTCCTGGAACACTCATCTCTACTTTTCATTGACCTTTTTAAACAACAACGGTTAGAATAACAGACCATAACAGTTTGTAACTTAGGGGGAATGCACAAGAAAAATTCTAAAATCTGACAGTGCTGTTAATTAAGAAAAGAAATAGTGACGAAGAGTTAATCATCTGTAGGCAAGAAAGGAATTGCTTTTTTGGTATTAAAGAAGTTACCAAAGTGAAACCACTTCAGAGCACAGCAAACAAATGGAAGCTAAATACTGCAAATGCTGGAGATCTGAGATAAAAAAAAACTAGGTGCTGGAGAAACTCAGCAGGTCTGGCAGCATCTGCAGAGAGAGAGATAAACAGAGTTAACGCTTCCAGTCTGATAAGGCCGTTCTTCAGATGATCGTAAACCTGGTTGATCTTGGAACCAAAACAACTGGTTTTAAAAAAAGACTCACTCTGTAACAAGACGGTGCGGCACGGTGGCTCAGTGGTTAGCACTGCTGCCTCACAGCGCCAGGGACCCGGGTTTGATTCCAGCCTCGGGCAACTGTCCGAGTGGAGTTTGCACGTTCTCCTCGTGTCTGCGTGGGTTTCCTCTGGGTGCTCCCACAATCCAAAAATGTGCAGGTCAGGTGAACTGACCGTACTAAATTGCCCACATTGTTATGTGTATTAGTCAGAGGTCTGGGCAGGTTACTCTTTGGAGGGTCGGTGTGGACTTGTTGGGCTGAAGGGCCTGTTTCCATACTGTAGGGAATCTAATCTAATCTAAAAAAAAAACACATTGGGATGGGCTAGAGGAAAAAAAAACCATTAACTCAAGATTGTTTTGATCTGAAGTCTAACAGAGAAGTAATTGCAGGTAGAGGATAGGGAATTTAATAACCATTCCTGGATTGCAAATACATGGAACTGAACGAAAGCTGAAAATGACAATAGCAAAATATGATATCAAAACATGGAGATTTTGCATTTGGAAAAAGATGAACTCAGTAAAAATTAAAATTAGTTAGTATTCTCTCATCCCCTTAGATGTTCAAATAATATGCATCCCTATCCTCGACCTGCAATCACTTCTCTGTTAGACTTCAGATCAAAACAATCTTGAGTTAAGCAAAATAACTGATCAAGTGCAATAATTTAAATAAGCTAAAGTGTGCTTATATCATGCCACTATATTCGTTAAACCTTTGGGGGGTGAAAAGCAGCCACAAACAGACATCAAGGTTCAGCTGACATTATTCACAAAATTAGCAATTACTACAAGATTAGGCATTGAATTGCAACATTTGCGGTTTTAAAAATACAGTATAAGAATTCTTCTTTTATTGATAGGCCACTATCCCCATGGCAAAAACCAGTTATTTTGTCATTGTGAAATTTCCAATGTAAAAGACTAATTTTTTGGTTAGCATCTTGATTTGTGTGTTGGATTACTGCTCCCATGCTTAGGAAAGTTTAAAGGAAAATGAAATCACTTAAATATGCAACAGTATAACAAAGAGTTTTCAAATTCATTTGTCTATTAGTTATTGTCAAGAGAGAGTCATATCAAGCATATGACAAACACAATTTGTAATGGGTGAGCAGAAGCTCTGAAGCTCTTCTGTGATGGCAGTAATGCTTGTCTTCAGCTGTGGAAAAGTCATAAAAAAATAATCATGGAGAAAAACTAATCACACAACAATTCCCAAGACATCAACACTTTACAAGAGAGAAAAGTCTGAATCTGTGACAATGTCCATCAGTTTCAGCATGGCTACTGAGGCATGCTCCTCTAAATGATGTAAATGAGCTTGTAGATCATATTCAATTAACCATTTTTCTCCATTGTGTTTTAGTGCACAGTCTCTCATTTACTGCTCAATGTTAATCAACCATAGCTGCTATGGAAATGTTACAGCAGATCCATACAACACATTACACATTAAGCTGATATCTGTTCTGCAAATTAGCGCCTGAGTTGTGTATGCATTGGTGAGCTAAGTATCTACAGCACAGAGCAATTCTAGACTGGTCTGTCAAGGGTTTGGACTTGTGCAGATGAGTTGGACAAATACACACGAAAGACGAAAGCAGAGAAATACTTACCAAATGGATCAAAGTAAAACTATTTACATTTGACTAGCTCCTGTGTTGGATATACTGATTGGTTTCTTGTTAGATATTTTGAATGTTTAATATACAAATCAGTGATTGGAGACCTCTTTACATTATGGACTTCAATTAAATTTACATTTAGCAACACTGACAAGAGAACAAATTCACATTGTAATTAAAAACACAAAAAGAATACATTTGCAGTAACAAGTACATGCAACTAATAAAGAAAATTAAAATAAAAAGTATGTTTTGAGTTCTGATTAAGAGCTGCTGGACTCAAAAATGTTAACTTCACTTTCTTCCCACAGATGCTGCCAGACCAGCTGAATTTCTCCAGCAATTTCAGTTTTAGTATATTTTGACTACAGACTACAGTCACAGAGTTATACAAAAGGAAACAGACTCTTTAGTTCAATTTGTTCATACCGACCAAGTTTCCCACACTGAACTAGTCCCATTTGATTTGATTTATTGTAGTCACATGTACCTTTGTTTTGAGAGCAGTACAGGCAGATCATCGCAAATAAGGACATACAGATCACAGACAGAGCAAGGCATACAGGTTACAACTGCACAGGATGGGTGCAAAGCAAGATCAATACCATTTGAAGTTAGAGTCCATTCAGCAGACTAATAACGACAGGGAAAAACAGCTGTTCTTGAATCTGTTGGTGTGTGGGTTCAATCCTTGTATCTTCTGCCGGACGGAAGATGTTGCAGAAGACTAGGGTGGGATGGGTCATTGATGATGTTGGCAGCCTTTCCGTGGCAATGGGAAATCCACAGATGTGAGGCTGGTTTCCGTGCTGGTCTGGGCTGTGCACACACGTTCTATAGTTTCTTCCAGTCCTGGGCACAACAGTTGCCATAAGAGGCTGTTACACATCCGGATGCTTTTTATGGTGCACCTGTAAAGGTTGGTTAAGGTCCTTATGGACATGCTGAATTTCCCAAGCTGCCTGAGGAAGCAGCAGCATTGCTGTGCCTTCTTGACCGTTGCACCTATGTGGGAAGTCCAGGACAGATTGTCAGATAACGTCACTCCCAGGAACCTGACGCTCTCGACCTTCTCCACCTCAGCTCAGTTGATGTAGATGAAGACATGTCATACTCTTTTCTTTCTGAAGTCAATGATCAGTTCTTGTGTTTTGTTATCAGTGATTGATATCAGTGCACCATGACACTAAGCCTTCTATCTCCTTTCAGCATTCTGACTCATTCTTGTTTGATATCTGTCCTACCACAGTGGTGTCATCAGCAAGCTTTGGCATTTAGCTAGACATCATGAGTGTAGAGTCGGGGGCTTAAAATGCATCGGTTGGGGGGTTTGGAGATGATGGTGGTTCCAATGTTGAGGATTATAATGGAGGAAGTGCAGTTGCCTATTTTCACTGATCGTGGTCTGTGGGTCAGGAAGCCGAGGATTCATTTGTAGAGGTCAAGAGCCGAAACCTAGGTCTCGGAGTTTTGAGATTAGTTTGGAGGGGATTATGGTGTGGAAGGTGGAGCTACAGTTTACCTGCGTATAGCCCATATCCCTCTAAACCTTTCCTACTCATGTACCTAAAAGTCTTTCAAATGTTGAAACTGTACCTGCATATGACATTTCCTCTAGTAGTTTTCATCTCACATACAAACCACCCTGTGTGAAAAAGTTGCCTCGCTGGTCTCTTCTAACTCTTTCTTCTGTTACCTTTAAACTATGCCTTCTAGTTTTGAACTCCCTTACCCTAGAGAAAAAAAAAACCTTTGCTATTCACCTTATCTATGCCCCTCATGATTTTATAAACTTCCATAAGGTCACCCTTCAGCTTCCTACACTCCAGAGAAAGAAGTCCCAGCCTATCCTGCCCCTCCCGACAACTCGAACCCTCCAGTCCATGTTTCATGAACAAGAGATTTGCTGCAGTCCTTACTTTCAATTTCTAATGAGAATGTAGACGGGTGAAGAGAAGAAGTTATCAGCAACTACAATTCCAACAGTTTCCTATGTAAGAGCTCCTGGAATGAAAGTACCGACTTTGACTGCTACATTTTAGTTACCAAGGCAAAAATAATCTTTGGATCCAATAAATTTTTTTTTCAAGAAAATGCAAGCGAAACAAATTCTCTTTGCTTTGTGGTATCTTTAATAAAATATTGTGATTTTATTGTTACATACTTTTAGATTAAGTGTTGTATCTGGGTTTCACCATTATAGATCTGTTTAAAACATTTCATTTTAAAATTTGATGCCCATGAAACAGCTACATAGTATCACAATTAACGGACTTAAGATCATAATAAACGGAGATAGTCTCCGGCTCCTGCCACTCTTGAAAGGTTCACGCTGTGCATATAGAAAGTAGTGCACGTGCATCCCTTTGTGAAATGCTTTGCCAGTAAATGAAAATTGCAGCACCCACATAAATATAAAGGAACAGAATAGAGTGACATCATTGTCAGTACTGGCAGGGACTGTACATGTGTGTTTTGCACATGGACTGAGTGTGTTTTCAGGGTATCAGCAAACATTTGCAGAAATAGAGAGAGAGCATGTGCACATGAAAGAGCTCCAAGCAAGGAAGCACAAGAGATAATTAGTTTTTTGAACAAATCATGGCAAAAGGTACCAAATTGTTATGTTAATACAAATAAAACAAGTTACCATAGTGCATGACAGAGTTACAGAAGATCATTAAATTAAAACAAAACTGTACAATAGAATAATAAATTAGTCTATGTGAGGAAGTCTATGTTAGTAAAAGTTATTTAAAGAAATTAAATCTTACAAATAAGAATTTGGGTATGATGTTAAATGGGAAATTCTAAACTCTGAAGAATTTAGACAATGTATAGATTATAACCAGGTTCAATTCCAGGACCAATAATTTCAGCCACTGTGTTCAAAATTAGGGCATTTTCTAATTGCTGAAGCCAGCCTCACGACCAAGGCTGGAAGAGTGCTGAAGCATTCCCCCACACTACAGGTCACATCATCAAATAAAATTACTGTTCCCTGTTATCCAGACAATCAATTAAATACTTTATCTATTTCAGGTTTTAGATAAAAAGATCTGTGAACTGAATTTAAACAAAAATAAATAAATTATTGAGTTATCAAAACAAAACTTATTAAGCAAAGGTGCAATAACTGGTTAGCATAAGCATTTAATAATATATAGGTACATTTAACTTTGTGTAATCCAAAACACACGTACAGCCATATATATACATACTAAGGAGAAACATTTTTCTGCAGACATTAACTTACTGATAAAACCCTTTGGTCAATGGGTTATTCTTCAAAGGCAAAAAAAAGTTTTTAAGTTTATTGTTCTGATGTTCTGACACGTATGGTCAAGACAGTAACCAAGCATGGTTATTTCAGGAGACTTGGCAGACACAGCTGACTCAGGAAATACAATACTGAGAAGTCTTGCGAATTTTAGAAGAATAAATAGGTTTCACCTTGAACACAACAAAACAGCTCTTCTCAGAAAATGGGAAGAGCCATTGTGCAGTGCTTCCTTATAGGCTTCTTGTTCCCCAACTTGTTGCAAGATACCAAAGCACTCTCCACCAAACTACTTGTCATGTAGCATCAGCATGTGTCCACAGCAGAATATGCAGTTATCACTAGTCACATGATTTCTATGAAGCCTTTTAAAAATAACTCCAATGTCCACAGTGACATTTCAGTGACCTTTGTAAATAAACCACTCCAGGTATTTCCAGGAAAAAGTCAATTTTTCCATAACACTTCAAAACTTAGGTCCTCTAAAAAATTAAACATTGAACATCTTTGTAGCAACAGCCACAACAGGGAGGTTATCAAGATTATTTAGGGTGTAGGTTTGCTTGCTGAGCTGTAGGTTTGATATCCAGACGTTTCATTACCTGGCTAGGTAACATCAGTGGCGACCTCCAAGTGAAGTGAAGCTGTTGTCTCCTGCTTTCTATTTATATGTTTGTCCTGGATTGGGTTCCTGGGGTTTGTGGTGATGTCATTTCCTGTTCGTTTTCTGACAGCCAGACTACTAAGACCCCATAGAATCCTAGTAGCACACAAACCCACCAACACTCTCAAACAAAAACTAACAAACTTAAAAGACCCAGTACAACCTATGGACAAAACCAACGTTATCTACAAAATTCCATGCAAGGACTGCCACAAACACTACATAGGACAAACAGGAAGAAAGTTAGCCAGCAAGATACACGAACACCAGCTAGCCACAAAAAGACACGACCCTCTCTCCCTCGTAGCCCTACACACAGTGGAAAGAAAAACCCACGATTTCGACAGGAACAACACATCTATCCTGGGACAGGCTAAGCAAAGACATGCCAGAGAATTCCTAGAGGCCTGGCACTCCAACCACAACACCATAAACACAAACACAGACCTAGATACCATCTATCAACCCCTCAGAAAATGAACAGGAAATGACATCACCACAAACCCCAGGAACCCAATCCATGACAAACATATAAATAAAAAGCAGGAAACAACAGCTTCGCTTCACTTGGAGGTCGCCACTGATGATGTTACCTAGCCAGGTAATGAAACTTCTGGCTATCAAACCTACAGCTCAGCGAGCAAACCTATACCCTAAACCTCAACCTGAGCTGTAAACCTATCAAGATTATGTCAAACCGCAATGTTACCTAGTTTATTAATGGTTGAAGTTATTAAAAAAAAAAGCAAAAAATACAGTAAAGGTAACAAAAGCAAACGTGAACAAGAATATGATTAAACGATATGGAAAAACACGATATTGACTAAACATGCATCCTTTTGTATTTTCGCCAATAATAGCTAGCAGAGAGATATTTGATGACAAAAGCACACAACTAATCTGCGAAACAATAACTGCCTCTTAGCTAATGTAAATTTCAGTGCATACGTACAACGTACATACAAGCCAAGAATCTGGAAACGTCATGCTATATCTGGCAGTATTACATATAAATTTCAAAGCTAAAAAGATCACTGTAAGCCTGACACTATAAAATGAATTGCAACTGAGATATTAGAAACATTGATTTCTACCCAATATGTACAAAGCAGTGTTCCTTTTTAAAATTAGACCTCCAATAATAGGTAGATGGCTTTGTGGAACAATGTGTTTTACACTTAGTCATGGCGAATCGTTGCTTCAATTTTCACCTCCCTGTTCCCTTCCTACACTGCTACTTCTAATACATACAAGAGTATCAAACTGGAATTGAATTCCATCGCTTTGATGTTATTACAACTCAGAGCTGGCAGGTTATGTTTTACAAACCTACAGATAGGTGGCGTACTCATCACAAGCTGCAGCGTACATCCCTTCCCGGAGGAATGCAGCACAAAGCAGAGATTAGATTTATGTAATGCTCTGAGATGATTGAACAAATGTATCTATCCACTGGATATGAATGCAAGTGTCTCCTGTTTCAAGTTCAGATCCTGACCATTGCATTTTGTAACTTTTTAATCCTTATCAAAATGTACAATACTGCTCCTCCAGCTTATAGTAATGATTTACAAGAACCAAATGCAGCAACATTCCAATCTGAACTGCATAATTCAAGAACTGGTTTTGGTGTTTCTACTAGGAATGAACTGCAATATAGCAAAATAATAATTCTTGTACATGATACGATTGTTTTCCCTTTTGGACAGTAAAACTTAATGTTTACCCCCCAAAAATCATTTTATACTCAGCTTTCAGAATGATTTACTAAAAGATTTAAAACACCATCAGTCACTTCAAGTACAATGTGAAATAGTAATTCTATAGCAGAAAGATGTAACTGCATTTTTTTATGGTTTTGAAAATGACACTGCGGCATTAAGTGAAATTGAGAAAAGAACATTCACTTCTTCCTTAAATTCTGGGAACTCTAAACAAGAACCCGTAGATAAAATGTTACACTTTATTTACTTCATCAATGCAATCGGTCAATCAGAAAGAATTTCCCCAAGAAGGCAGGCTGCTTTTATCCACTATGTGAAAATTAAATCCTCCCAGAATATTTTAGTTTTTTATTTGGTGAAGAATCTAGAACTCTAATACACCTAGGTATGAACATTTTAATCAGTGCAAAGCTTTAAATCTACAAGATACAGCTTTGTTCCTTTTTAAAATTGTATTTAGGAAGATGTCCAATTCCTGGTCGTCCAAAGCACCGGGAAGGGTCCTTTACATGCTGCAATTAGTACTCAAGGAGCAGTGTAACATGAAGCATTGCCTGAGGCAGAAAATGAAGTGAATACAGAGTACAACTAACCTCTGGTGGTCGGCAGCATGTCAGATAACCCTTGCCATGCAGTCACCATCTCTGGATTCTTTTCCAAATCTGCAAAGTTCTTCCAAACCCGGATGGCGCCATCATCTAAAGAATGTTACCAAGAATTTAAATCAATAATGAAGAAAATGCTGTTTTAAAAGAAAACCACAAGAATGGACCTAGGGACTCTCACTCTGCTAAAATTATGGAGCCTCGCTGACACTGTAAAATGTGGCAATGCGCAATAAGTGCTGGAAAGGAGGTGATGGTATTAGTGGCATTGTTACTAAACTATTAATCCAGAAACCAAGCCTGTGGAACTCTGCCACGGCAGATGGTGCAATTTGAATTTATTACGTTAAAAAAAGATCAGGAGGTAAGATTCTACCGATGACCATAAGCATTTTTTTTAAAACAACTGGCAATCTGTCTCACTATAGTCATTCAGGGAAGAAAATCTACTATCTTCACCTGGGCTGGCCTACTTGCGACTCCAGATCCACAGGAATGGGGTTGTCTCTCAACTGCACCCTGAAATAACTGAGCAAGCCACTCAGTTCAAGGGCAGCTAGGGATAGGCAATAAAAAAAGGTCAGCCAGCAATACTCTCGCACCACAAGTCATAGAGATGTACAGCGTGGATACAGACCCTTCGGTCCAATTCGTCTATGCCAACCAGACATTCTAAATTCATCTAGCCCTATTTGCCAGCATTGGCCCATATTCCAATAATTCCTTTCTATTCATATACCCATCTAGATGCCTTTTAAATGTTGTAATTGTATCAACCACTTCCTCTGGTAGCACATTCCACACATACATCACCCTCTGCATGAAAACATTGCCCCTGAGGTCCCTTTTAAATCTTTCCCCTCTCACCCTAAATCTATGCCCTCTAGTTTTAGAATCCCCCAATCCAGGGAAAAGATTTTGTCTATTTACTCTAATGATACTCAAATGTTTTATAAACCTCAATAAGGTCACCCCTCAGCTTCTGACGCATGAAGAAAAAAATTGCTAGTGATGCCACTTCCAATGAAAGAATAAAATAAGAAGTACAAGTAGCTTCACTTGCCCCTGGATTACCTTAGTTGCACACGGTTTGTCTAATTTGTAATAATTTTAATTAGTACCGAATGTCAAAGTTATTTGTGAGGAAAACTGACTTTCATGCAGAGATTGAACAGACCTTTAAAAACATCCGAATGTGTTCAGAATCTGCACTGCAAATTTTCTTTGTTTATGGTCATTAGATATTAAAATGTTTCACGTAACCAATGAACTGACTGTATGACTTTCATGAGGTTATGAAATGCAGAATCATGAACTAATTAACATAATCATAGCACTACTAAAGTAGTTTCATTGCCAATGCATCTTTTACTAATTACTTAAAAAAAACAGAGTGAACATTTTATTTTATCAACATTATTCATGGTGAATTTTCTAATTTTAAACCATGTTAAATTGTGACTGGTGACCATGAAGGAAACTGGCTGAGTGGGATCTCTGAATTCAACAGTGAAACCCTATCTCAAGACATTACCACTCTGAAAATATAATTTGCTTCTGTCAATATGGCATGAATGGAGCAGACGCATTACTGATAGAAGAATCTACAATGTGATTAAGGATGCTACTAAAATTCATTTATGAATGAAAGGCTGTAATACGCATTCCACCATATTCAAGGTTTTACACAAACATAAATACAAGCTGGCTTTGTAAAAGCAATATATCTTAAAGTCATATATTAAATCAGAGTTGATATATATTATTCCTCATGAACTACTTATATCTGGTTTGTAGAGAGCTGAGGGTTAGTAATTCCTCTTCGTTGTTTGCCGTTTGTTACTAACAGTCCTGATTTATGGGGTTTATACACACTGACTTAATTTTTACAATAATTGAAGTGACTGTTTGCAAAATACTAATTACTTTGATGTCGAACATACTATGACATTTGTCTGCACTCTGTTTATTGTTTATTTTATTCATTAATGAGATGTGGCGAGGTCAGCATTTATTGCCTATCCTCAATTGTTTTGGATAAGGTGATAATGATGTACCTTCTTGAAGTGTTGCAAAACTGGGGTGTAGGTGGACCCACAGTGAAATTAGGAAAGGATTTTGCTGCAGTGGCAGTGAAGGAATGATGATATATTTCCAGTTCTGGATGGTGTGAGACATGTAGGGGAATTTGCAGATGGCCTCTGCAGAATTTGATCTTCCAGGTGGTACAGGCTGAGTGTATTGGAGGGTATACTTTGGGCAAAGCAATCAGTTCTGAAGCAGTTTGAATGTTGGCCAGTTAATTTACCTTGTTAAAATATTTACCACCCTGAGCATTAGCTTTTTTTGCACTTGCTTATTACTTGCAGCCAATTAATATTCTGGACAGCACATTTTTGAATACAAGTTTGCTACGGTAATTCTTCTGTACAACAACTGGGAAGCATAAATACTTGTGTGGAGTTAATCATGTAATGATTAAATGTAATTCTACAGGCAGTGGGAAAATGAGAAACCATTACAGAATTAGTTGCTCCCTAAAAAAAAATGAGGTCTCATTTCATCACAGACCAAACCAGAATCATTCATTTGTGGATCAAATTCAGCAGCATGAAAAATACTTTAAATACATTTGGATGAATTATTATTATTATTGTACTTAAAATGGATAAACATAAATATTTTGCTTGTAAGCAATTAGATATGGAGTATATTTTATAATTTTGAAGGGATAGAAGTGGTATCACTCAACGTGCATCTGAAGTGCTAAAACTGTAGTTTTCTGAAGAAGGGTCACTGGATCTGAAACGTTAACACTGTCTTTGTCTCTCCATGATGCAGCCAGACCTGCTGAATTTTTTCTGCAATTTCTGCTTTTGTTTCTGATGTCCAGTAGCTGCAGTTCTTTGTTTTCTTTTATGCATTTGAAAGCTGGCACTGTGCACTTTCCATTTCTTTGAGATATTTCACTTGCCACCATATCATTATTTTAGTCAGAGTAAAGTAAACGCTTATCAGTACTTTGCATACTATTATTACTTCTCTTTATAACTCCATGGTGCCTAACCATCCAAAATCCTACTTTCTTGACAACTGACTTTATTTTCTAAAGTTGTTCCTGGGATGATGTGGGCATTACTGACTAGGCCAGCGTTAACTGCGTATTCTTCAATGCCCTTGAGAAGATGGTGGTGACCTACCTTCCTAAACTACTACCATTACATATGGGTGGTGGAGGGAGACTATTCGAAGGGGTACCAATCAAGCATTAGCTGCTTTGTCCTGGACATTGAGCTTTTTGAGTATTGTTGGAGTTGCACTCATCCAGGCAAATCAAATTTGTGACTTGTGCCTTGGTGATAATGGACAGGCTTAAGGGTTTCGATTTGAAATTAATGGGTGTAGGTTTGCTCGCTGAGCTGTAGGTTTGATATCCAGACGTTTCATTACCTGGCCAGGTAACATCATCAGTGGCGACCTCCAAGTGAAGCAAAGCTGTTGTCTCCTGCTTTCTATTTATAACTTTCTCCTGGATGGGGTTCCTGGGGTTTGTGGTGATGTCATTTCCTGTTCATTTCTGAGGGGTTGATAGATGGCATCCAGATCTATGTGCTTGTGGTTGGAGTGCCTCTAGGAATTCTCTGGCATGTCGTTGCTTAGCCTGTCCCAGGATAGATGTGTTGCCCCAGTCGAAATGGTGGTTTCTTTCATCCGTGTGTAGGGCTATGAGGGCGAGGGGGTAGTGTCTTTTTGTGGCTAGCTGGTGTTCATGTATCCTGGTGGCTAACCTTCCTCCTGTTTGCCCTACGTAGTGTTTGTGGCAGTCCTTGCATGGAATTTTATAAATGACGTTGGTTTTGTCCATGGGTTGTACTGGGTCTTTTAAGTTTGTTAGATTTTGTTTGAGAGTGTTGATGGGTTTGTGTGCTACTAGGATTCCGAGGGGTCTCAGTAGTCTGGCTGTCATTTCTGAAACTTCTTTGATATATGGTAAGGTGGTTAGGGTTTCTGGCTGTGTCTGGTCTGTTTGTCGTGGTTTGTTCTTGAGGAATCTGCGCACTGTGTTTTTTGAGTATCCGTTCTTCTTGAATATGTCATATAGGTGGTTCTCCTCGGTTTTTCGAAGTTCGTCTGTGCTGCAGTGTGTGTGGCTCGTTGGAATAGTGTTCTGATACAGCTTCGTTTGTGTGTGTTGGGATAGTTGCTGGTGTAGTGGAGTATTTGGTCAGTGTTTGTCGGTTTTCTGTATACGCAGATTTGTAATTCTCCCTTGTCCTTTTTTTCGACTGTGACGTCCAGAATGCGAGTCTGTTGTCAGTTTCTTCCTCCTTGGTGAACCTTATGCCTGTGAGGGTGTTGTTTATGATGTTAAATGTCTCTTCTATCTTGTTTCGTTTTGTGATGACAAAGGTGTCATCTACGTAGCGAACCCAGATTTTTGGTTTGATGATTGGTAGGGCTACGTAGGATAAACACTACGTTGGACAAACAGGAAGAAAGTTAGCCACCAGGATACATGGGCACCAGCTGGCCACAAAAAGACACGACCCCCTCTCCCTCATAGCCCTACACACGGATGAAAAAATCCACCATTTCGACTGGGACAACACATCTATCCTGGGACAGGCTAAGCAAAGACATGCCAGAGAATTCCTAGAGGCCTGACACTCCAACTATAAGCACATAGATCTAGATGCCATCTATCAACCCCTCAGAGAATGAACAGGAAATGACATCACCACAAACTCCAGGAACCCCATCCAGGAGAAAGATATAAATAGGAAGCAGGAGACAACAGCTTCGCTTCACTTGGAGGTTGCCACTGATGATGTTACCTAGCCAGGTAATGAACCGTCTGGATATCAAACCTACAGCTCAGCGAGCAAACCTACACTCTAAACCTCAACCTGAGCTACAAACCTTCACAAATCTTGCGATTTGAAATTAATGTTGTAGGAACTTGTATGTTTGGGCAGCAATCATTGTAGTGTTGGCTGAAATCTCTTTGCCTCAAAGGAGACTATGTCTTTGTTCAAGATTTCCAGTAAAGAAACTTAAATTTCTTCAGATACACTGAGAGGAACATTGCTATTTTCTGTGATAATCATTTCAAAACACAACATAAAACAAAACAGTCAGTGAATAACTTTGAACCCAGAACAGAACACTGAGTCTCTTACATAGTCAGATTTAAATTTATAACTCAACATGGAAAGGTTTTTACTTCCACTGAAGCTTATTAGAATGGAGTTAACACATCTTGATTAATAATACACACTTCAGAAAAATATGATTAATCTAATTATAATTTTAAATATGAAGTCTTGCTTGCTTAACAGTCTGAGAAGTACTGACAAATGAAATTAATAATGTTAGTATATGACGTTATACAATATGCATAAATGTACTGTGCACTGGAGGGGAAAGGTCCTAGTTCACATTTTATCTCTTTCAGTTGCAAAGCATAAAGAGTCACAATTTACATTAAACTACCACTGGCATTCCCCTAACTGTAGTGAGCAATTCATATCCTGCCCACCATCTACAAGACACAAGTCAGAAGTATGATGGAATACTTCCCAATTGCATGATGAGTGCAACTCCAACACTGAAGAAGCCTGGTACCATCATGACAAAGCAGCTCACTTGGTTGACGTCACATCTACCACTTTAAGCACTGAACTCCATCCCCCATGACACACTGAGGCAGTAGTTACTACCATCTACAAAACACACTGCAGCAACTCATCAAGGCTCTTTTGATAGAATCTTTCAAACCTGAGGACTTCATCACTTCCAAGGTCAAGGGTAGCAGATGGAGAGGAGCACGGCCACCTGCGCAAATTCCCCTTCAAGCCACACACTGTCCTTACTTGGAACTGTATTGCTGTTTTTTCACTATTACTGCCTCAGAATTCCAGAACTCCCTCCCTAACAACCCTGTCGATGTCCTTACACCAAATGGACTAACGTGGTTCAAGAAGGCAGCTCATCACCTCCACAAGAATAATTGGGAATAAACAATAAATGCTGGCCCACCTGGTTTTATGCCTACATCCCATGAATTAAAGAAAACAAAAAAAAATTATTTCCAAAAAACGTTAAATATCAATTACTATTTTCATAAGTTTTAGAAGTTTCATGCTGAAAATAAACCACAAAAATAATGTCACAATATTGCTTCAATTCTCTGCACAAGAATGCAGATACACGTAATTTTCACAGCTCAGAACTTTTAATATCAAATCCTTGGATTTCAAAACAACAATGTTAGATTCAGAAAGTTCCAGTAATTTTCTGGTGACCCTAAAGGAAATTTATTTTACTTCAATAAAATATGCTTTTGTGCATGATGGTTTAGATGGAAGAAAGGATGAACAAAATGTGACCATTTCTGTTAATTATATACCACAGAGAAACACATGGCCATGAGAAATGCTGGAAAAAAAGGATAAAGTAAAAAAAAATTCTGTGGTGACATTGTGAACGAGAAAACGTTGAAATACGATTTCTAGTAAATATGGTCACATTATCAGCCGTGATTTTGCCTGCTATTATCAAACGATGCAAAAAAACCTGGTTTCAGAAGGGCAGAGTGACAAGTTGAATCTTGAGTTATGGTTAAAACCTAAGAGTAAAAATGTGCAGTTATCTAAAAACATCATGCCCTATACTTAGATTTCTGAATCAGAGCTATCCACGCAGTCAGCCCCAAATGCTCAACTATGCACTGACACATCAATGATTATGATGGTAGGCTATGAAGTTCAGATTTTACATTGTTAGAGTTACTTCACCTGTGGCAGAGAGGAGCAGAGAGAAATCCTGTCCATTCAGATATTCCATTGCAGTTATCCGGGTGTACCGGGGATTCCCGTTGTGGAAGTAGTCAAGCTTTTCTCCTTTCTCCCAATCCCAAAAACTTTAATGAGAAAACAAAATATGAATCAAAAAGCCACTGAATTAGTTAGAATAACTTTGATGTTGAAATAATTTACGATAGCCAAAGCTGCTCTTACCAAATACTGTCTTTGTCAGCCACTGCTATACAAGGAGTAAAAGGATGAAACTTCACCACCGAAGGGACACCTGGGTTTCTGTTTATAAAGATCTGGTCATCTAATCTTGTGATACCTAATTAAGGAGAAAATTAGCTAAAAATCACAAAATAAATCACAGCCTTTTCGGGAAAGTACAGTGGAATCACAGAATTAAATTGAGCTCATTCAAAACTCTGGTTATAATGAAGGTGTCATCCATTCTCACTGGAAAAATAGGAAATCTGAAAGAAAGATTCCAGCGATAAACCAAAATTCTGGATTGGCAACTCTGGATTAGCCAAACTTGCGCAATCTTGTTATACGACCACAGCAACCGTTCGAATTGGATTAGGTTATTTTACAGCACAAAATCACAGAGAAGCCTGTAGCAATGCTAATAAAAAGTCTCATTCATATTCTGAACAATTCGCACCAAGAGACATTTTTAATATACCTGATGAACCTGTTTACTCTCTATTGCCAGATCATTCCTTTAAGATGCAAAAAGTAACAGCGGAGAGCAACGCAAAGAACGTGTCACTGTCATGGTCTACACCAACATGGACGGTACTGAAAAGCTGCCAATTCATTTGTTAGAAATAGTCAAGAGTCCATGGTGCTTTGTGAATCTTCAGGTCCAAACCACTCAGTATGTGGCTCACAAAATGTCCAGGATTATCTTTGGCATTTTCGGGGCATGTATCAGAAAAATGGACAAAATGTATCAATAGGAGATCTTCAGCCCAATGACCCAGAACAGTATAATAAAAACCCCTCCCACCCACCTCTCTAGCTAAAGCTGCAGAGGGTGTGGAGTTGCTGTTCCAGGATTTCACACTGCCACGTGAAAATATGCTTGATGACATGATACACCATTTCAAAGACAGCACATTCAGAAGAGGTAGTTTCCAGAACAAACATCCAATGTTCCTCAAAAGAGTGTTACTGTACAGGGTCTGGTGTCATTGTAACGTGTGAGCAATTTGAAAAGTAAAGGCACTTTTCACAAATTTGCTGCAACACTATCCTCGGTTTTGTTTTTGACATATAGCAGTTGCAGATAAATGGGTTTACAGAGGGACTTCTTCAGCTCCCTCAAAGCTCTGCTTACCATAATCTGTGGGCAGTTCCCCCCTGCATTCTGACGTAGTGATTTTACTATAGATACAAAACAGCTTTCATGCTCAGAATAGTTCGTACTGTAAAACCATCCTGAATAGATTTCCTGCAGAAGGCCGTGAAAGGCATGGGGAGGACGTGAATTATATATCAAAACTGGAGGTGCCAAAAATAGAAAAGGCCAATGGCTGAATAGCTAGTTAGAGTATGGGTGAGCGCTCACACTAAACAGAAAAATGACAGCACCAGTAGAGCTCGTGGAAGGATTACTGGAAGCATGCACCCGTTTAGTAAATGGGCATTCGAATACTGACAGCTTTTCCTGCTGTGTTCCTGGATGGCGTGCTTCAGACTGAAAATGGGAAAACTGAGTTCAGAGGATTGCACACAAAGAACAATACAGCACAGGAACAGACCATTTCAGCCCTCCATGCCTGCACTGACACATTTTGTCTTTCCATACTAAAACCATCTTCACTTACAGGATCCCTATCCCTCTATTCCCTTCCTATTCATGTATTTGTCTTGAAGCTTCTTGAATGCTGCTATTGGGTCTACTTCCGCCACCTCCATTGGCAGCATGTTCCAAGCACTCAACACCCTTTGTGTGAAAAAACATGCTTTGCACATCTTTTTCAAACATCCCCCCACCTTGAACCTGCCCCCCCCAGTAACTGACTCACTCTGGGAAAATGCTTCATACTTTCCACCCTATCCACGCCATTCACAATTTTATAAACTTCGATCAGGTCACCCCTCAACCTCCTGCGTTCCACTGAAAACAAACCCAGTCTATCTAACCTTTCTTCATTGCTAAAATCCCCCAGACCAGATGGCATCCTGGTGATCGTTTTCCAGACCCTCTCCAAAGCATCCACATCCTTCTGGTAGTGTGGTGACCAGGACTATACACAACATTCCAAGTATGGCCTCATTAAAGTTCTATAAAGCTGCAGCATAACTTGCCTATCCTTATACTCAATGCCCTTTCTAATGAAGGCAAGCATACCATAGGCCTTTTTTTAACTACTATATCTACCTGCGTTGCCACCTTCACTGATCTGTGAACTTGCACACCCAGATCCCTCTGTATTTCAATACTCTTAAATGGTTCTGCCATTCATTGTATAATGTCCACCCATACTTGACCTTCCAAAATGCATCACCTCACATTTGTTTGGATTAAACTCCATCTGCCATTTTCCTGCCCATGCTTTTAGCTGATCTATATCTTGCTGTTTCCTCTGCCAATCTCCTCTCTATCTGCAAGTCCACCAACCTTTGTATTGTCCACAAACTTAGTAATTAAACCAGCCATGTTTTCCTCCAAATCATTTATGTAGAACATGAACAGCAGAAGTCCCAGCACTGATCCCTGTGGAACACCATGAGTCACAACCCTCCATTCTGAAATGCAACCTTCCACTGTTACCATCTGTCTTCTATGTCTAAGCTCGTTCTGTATCCAGCTTGTCAGCTCACCCCTGATACCACATGACTTCATCTTTTGTACCAGACTGCCATGAGGGACCTTGTCAAAGACTTGACAGAAATCCATGTGGACACCGTCAACTGCTTTTTCTTCATCTTCATCACCTCCTCAAAAAACTCGATCAAGTTTGTGAGACATGACCTTCTCCGCACAAAACCATGCGTCTATCGCTAATACGTCCATTTGCTTCTAAATGCATATAGATCTTGTCTGAGAATCTTTTCCAATAATTTCCCTACCATCGACCTGCAAATAATCTCTTGAATGATTGGATGGAAATTCAAGTGGGCTCTGGAACATGTATGTAATCCTCTCCATGGAGTTTCCTCAATGTGCTGCACCCATGCAATCCAAAAGGATAATGCTCACAACACTCAATCTTTAACAATACTCCATAAATTTCTCAGCATCTCCAAAGCAGCAATTCTGAGAATGAGATGTTTCTTTTGTTCTGAGACAAGTGATTAATTTTCTTCAATCTCTGTATCAGATGTGTGTCGACCTGAAACATTAACTCTGTTCCTTGCTACAGCTCCTGCCTGACTTAATGAGGGTTCCAAGTATTTTCATACATTTATTTCAGATTTTCGGCATCTGGAGTACTTCACTTCTGTATTGGTACCTTCCAATATTGCAAAGCTAAATAATAACATTCTCCTACTGTAATTACTTTGATTAAAAATTATTTTCATATTAATTGTACCTAGAATATAGCTCACCTTTCTCTATGATCCAACCAGCTCGTTTTCTAACGCGCCCATTACGCAAGAATCTCCACTCGCGCTCCTTCCGAACCAGGCTTTCAACATCGTGCTCCTCTGGAATCTGTGCAGTATCATGGCACAATTAGCAAAAAACCCACATTCAACAGATCAAAGGATATTTTCCCCCAAAGAATTTGCATTTGCAGCTTCAGCCACAGCTAGCCAAATTATAGCGCATTACAATAGTTAAGTGCTTGATTTTGACAGGTGAAAACTCAATGGGCCGAAGGACCTTTTGCTGTGCTATGACACAGAATGATGCAAAAAGGACTGCCAGGCAATTTAGTTAAAAGCAAGCTTTTAAAATCAAACTTAACTGAGCTTTTAATTGTAGCAATGAATACCAGTTATTATGTTGCTGAATGGAGCAATAGGTTGGTTAGAACTCAGACAAGAACAGAAATTGCTGGAAAGGCTCAGCAGGTCTGACAGCATCAGCAAAGAGAAATCAAAGTTAATGTTTCTGTGCTGGTGACCCTTTCTCAGAATTGAGGAAGTTGAGGAAGGGTCACCCGACACAAAATGTTAACTTTGATTTCTCTTTGCTGATGCTGTCAGACCTGCTGAGCTTTTCCAGCAATTTCTGTTTCTGTTTCTGATTTACAGCATCTGCAGTTCTTTCGATTTTTTTTTAGTTAGAACTCCTGGTTAATGCACAGGCCCCAGGTTTAAAGGTTAACATTAAAGATATTGCTACCTTTTCACTTTACAGTCATCCCACAAACTGCAAACATATGGCTAAGAAAGTAGCGTGTATTTATATGTGATTTGGAGATGCCAGTGTTGGACTGGGGTGTACAAAGTTAAAAATCACACAACACCAGGTTACAGTCCAACAGGTTTAATTGGAAGACCACTAGCTTTTGGAGCGTCGCTACCACCTGATGAAGGAGTGACGCTCTGAAAGCTAGTGCTTCCAATTAAACCTGTTGGACTATAACCTGGTGTGTGATTTTTAACTTTGCATTTACATAGTGTCTCTGAGAGCCTCAGTATGATCAGCCTCAAAATGCCTTAAGCATTTAAAGCAAAAGCCATTGTTGCTGACTTACTAAATGCATGCATGCTAAATATAATGTGCACATGTTCAGAAGGAGGATATTGTTTGCACAGTTACTAACTATAATGACAGAATTGTGAAGCCTTATCTAGAAACTTAAGTGCCTGGTGAGGACCTGAGGTATACCCAAAGGTGCAGGTGCTTCTAGCTTCTGCAAATGAAGTTAGCGGAGAAAAAGAAATTAAATAAATTAATGCATTAATTACAGTTGACTGCTACAGACTAACAGCTCCTCACTCAAAAGGCATCGTCAGAAGAAGATGAGGTCAAATATTTATAAGTAATATTTGAAGGGGACAAATGGGGCGAGTACGTTTGCTGTCTGGCCTCAAATGGACAGAAGAACTAAAGGTTGAAACTAATCGTTCATGTGGATGAGACTGGCTATTTCAACTCATCCCTAATTGCCATGGAAAAGGTTGCATTGAGTTGCCTTACTGAAAAGTTGCTGTACTCTGGGGCACAGGGATACCACAGTGGTGTCAAGAAAGGACTGCAGGATTTTGATCCAGCCACAATGAAAGAACTGCACTATTGGTCCCCAAACCAGGAGGGAAGCTTGCATGTATCTGCTGAGCTGGTTATTCAAGGTGGTAAGTGTTCAGAGGCTTGACAGGTGTGAAGGGCCCTGGTGGAGTTACTGCAGTGCATCTTGTAGATGGTATGCATTGCTACTACAGTGCATTAATGGTTGAGGGAGTGAATGCTTGAAGGTGATGGCTGGGTTTCTGACCAAACAGACTGTTTTCTCCTGAATGGTGTCAGGTTCTTGAGTGTTGTGGGAGCTGCGCCCATCCAGGCAAGCATGGAACATTTTGTCACACTCCTGACTTGTGCCTTGTAGATGGTGAACAGGCTTTGGGGAGACAGGAAGTAAATTGTACACCACAGAATTCCTGGCATCTGACCTCTGCTTGTAAGCACAGTATTTATTTGACTGGTCCAATTCAATTTGTGGCCAACGTTAACCTGCAGGCATTGATTGGGGGTGGGGAGGAATGGCACTGAATCTCAAGGCAGTACATTCTCTCTTGTTTAGCTGGTCACTGTCTGGCAACTTATTTGGACCAAATGTTAATTATCAACTGAAGTCCGTTGTTCAGATTTTGCTGCATGGTCTGCTTCAGTATCTGAGTAGTTTTGAATGGCATCTAAAACAAATGCAATCATCAGCAGACATTCCCACTTCAAACTTACCATGGAGGGAAAGTCATTAATGTACCAGCTGAAGGCATTATGGCCAAGGACGGTACTCTGAGGAACTCTTGTAGAGATGCTCTGAGATTGAAATGATTGGCCTTCAACAATGACCACATCTTCCTTCATGCCAGGTAGAACTCCACTGCCATTGACTCCAATTTTCTAAGATGTAACTTACGTGGTTAATAATTATTTTGAATTTTTACAGTTCTTTTCTCTCTCCTGAAAAGCTCATCATTGCTTCACAGGTTATCAGTACTTGTCCAAGTTGGTGGGTCTTCACTTGTAAGCCTAAACATTATCTTGGATTTTCCTCCATACTACCTACAAGTTGGCAGTATAAAACTTGGTGGTGAAGGAAACAGGAGACTAATGAGGTCTATTGCTACACCCCCACTATTAAAAGTTATGATTCTCTTTTATTCCCAGCAGAGATCTTTGCCAACTACCCCATTTGCATTTAAGCCAAAACTGGGCAGGGAAACCAGAGATGTCAGTCCTTTTTTCTGCCTGTCTACAACTACTCCATCAATTCCAGAGAAATTGGTAGCTGCAATAAAGACTGATCATTCCATAAGACACTATATAACCTTGACGATTAACATCAAAAAAATTTATGCATCAATCGCAGAAGCCAACTGTGATTAATTGACTGCCCTATTAATAACTAATTAAAGCATAGCACAGACCACCGCTTACATGAATGTAGCAAATAAAATATACTGCCTCGCTGAATGCAATTAGTACTGAGCTACTAACAGAGTTCCATACAAAATGGAATTAAACATTAAAAGGTAACTGCGTTAATTTTACCAGATCAAATGGATAAAAACACATTTAAATTAAAAATGCCAAAACACTCAAAAACAAAGAAAGTTTTGATTGCTTTAAAACAATTGTTGAAAATGTTTCAAAAGTGAAAATCTGAAAGGATTAGTAAATAACCAACACAGAAAAATTAATGCAAGGTCCACATCTTAGTGGGATCCTTTGTAGACTGCTGGCACTCATGGGATCAGATATTGAAAAAGTAGCAAAAATCAGCGAAATATCATGCAGAAGGTGTGCAAATACGCGGTTTCTAAATTTGGAGACATGCATGAGAACAGTAGGTTATGTACTCTGATCTGTCAGGTTCAACAAGAAGGCATGTCTTCCACCGCTTGTTTCTAAAATGTTCAGAAGTTCATTTTCTGATTGAAAGAGATCTTATGCTACACAATAATGAGGGGTTGCATCAGATATAAAAAGATGAATAGATGCTATATAAACCTAAGTTATTCTTTCTTGGCACTTTTCATGATTGTTGACTAAAAAATATTTGGAGACATCCAGTGAGATATTTTGAAATGTAGCAATACTTATATAAAACTGTAATAATTTGCACATAGCAAACTTGATAAACAGCAATGAGATAAATGACCAGATAACTTACTTTTATGATACTGATTAAGGGAAAATTATTGATTCAGACATTAGAGGCACCCCTACTAATCTTCAAAATATCATCACTGAATTGCTAATGACTTCCTGAGGGGCCAATTGGAGCTTAGTTAAACATCTTATGCAAAAGTTGAACACCCAATCTCACTGCAAAATTCAAGTATATTTTAGTAATATCATATTAGTAAGTAAATCATATTTCACCACACTGTGTACTGAGACAAGGAACGGATTCACAAGATTGACTTGCAGGTTTTGAGTGTTTTTACCATTAAAGATAATTTGGAAAGTTAAGAAAGCAGTCAAATTCCATGAACACTGATCCTGAGATACAAAGATAGCTAATTGTGTATTCAACGAATAAAAAGTTTTCCAAATGATACCAGCATTGCATAGCACCACATCTCTAAAGCTATGAGCCCATCAGCAACTTCTGTTTTTTAGGATGCAACGTCACTGGTACGGACAACACGTATTACCCATTAACTGCCTTCTTCAACCACTGCATCTCACATGCTGCACTTACAGTACGATTTTTCCCAAAGGAGTGGGTTCAATTCCTGCACTGGCTGAGGTTACCATGAAGGATTCTTCCTCTCAACCTCTCCCCTTGACTGAGGGGTGGTGACCGTTGGCTTAAGCCAAAACCAATTGTCTCTCTCTTGTGATAGAGCAGCCCAATGGCCCGGTAGGATTACGGCAACTTTATCTTTTTTACTTTTAATACAACTCTATGGTTTGCTACATCATTTCAGAGGCAGGCAAGAGATTCATTCATGCTGCTCCGCATTTGCAGTCACACATAGGCCAGACTGGGTACGGATGGCAGATTTCCAAACAACATGAGCAAACCAGATGGGTTTCTTAATAGTTCCATGATCATTATTAACAAGGCTCGGAACTTACTTCAGACATATTAATCAATTGCATTAACAATTTGAACTCCTGATTCTAAAGTATTAGCCTGGGCCTCTGGATTACTGGTCCACTGACATTACCACTATGCTAATGTCTCTCTCAAGTTGACGAAAGAGAGGGCGTCAATATCTAGACATTAACACATTTCCTGTTCCTTAATAAAAGCTACTGTGAAAGATTCATTAATGCCTCAGCTGATGAGGGCAATGAGTTTGAGTTTAACAGCTCAGCAAAGTACTGTGTCAGCTTTGAACCTCTGCCTGTGAAATTCACTAACTGCAACAGAGATGACAGCACAGGCAACAAATGCCGTCAAACATTCTGGAAGTCAGTCAGTCAGCTCAGTTACTAAATTATTTGTCTTTGCTTGAAGTCCAGGAATAGGTGACAGGTAAAGAAAGGAATTAGCTCAATGATATGCTTCCTTTCCAATAATCTGTGGAGATGTCAAAAGAACATGGCACGCTAATAGGACATAAGCTACATCGCTGAATGAGAAGGGACTTTGTCATATGCTTTCTTAATGACACATTCTAAACAGCACCTTCAGTTTTATTTTATACTTCCTAATGAGCGTTTTATATAATTAAACTAGGTTCAACACGTCATAACAGGGAACAGAAGCTCGTTTGAAAACGAATGATCATATGTGCTAACAATAATTTTTCAAACCTATAATTACTATGGCTACAAAAGAAAGTTAAAGGCTAGGAATTCTGCAGCAAGTAGCTCTTCTTCTGACTGCCTGAAGCCTGTCTGCACAAATTAAGAGTGCGATGGAATACTCTCCATTTGCCTGGGTCAGCGTAGGCTCCAATAACACAAGAGGTTTGATGCCACCTATATGGTTTGCTACACCATTTCAGAGGCAGGCAAGAGTCATTCATGCTGCTCCGCATTTGCAGTCACACATAGGCCAGACTAGGTATGGATGGCAGATTCCCAAACAACATGAGCAAACCAGACGGGTTTCTTAATAGTTCCATGATCATTATTAACCAGGCTAGGAATTTACTTCAAACATATTAATTAATTGCATTAATAATTTGAACTCATGATTCTACAGTATTAGCCTGGGCCACTGGATTACTGGTCCACTGACATTACCACTACGCTAATGTCTCCCTCAAGTTGACGAAAGAGAGGGAGTCAATGTCTTGACAAAGTAGCTTGCTTGATTAACATGACTCACAAACATTCAGTTCCTCCAGGATCAATGCTCATTAGCAACAGTGTCTACCATCTAAAGACACAGTAGAAATTTACTAACACTCCTTACAGCTTTCCAAGATACTCTCCAAACTGACTATCACTAACCATTTAGAAACACTATCATCTGCAAGTTCCCTTTCTAGCCACTCAGCATCCTGACTTGGAAATATATCACTGACTCAATCAAAGTGAAGGAGCAAAGTATTGGATCTTCCTCCCTAATAACATTGCAGGTCTACTCAAATCCAATGAACTGCAGCAGCTTAAGAAAGCAACTCACCTCCACCTTCTCAAGAGCAACTAGGGCTCAGGCAACATCTAATGTCCATCCCATTGCACCCACATACCATGATACAAAAATAAAAAGTGAATCTAATAATGGAATGGAGGTTATTGTTGAAGCTGCTGAAGATGGTTGGGCTGAAAATACTAACCTGAGGAACTCCTACAGAGATAGTCGTAGAGACTTTGAGCTTGTGGCTTGGGCATGTGGGAAAAGCAGATATGATAGCAAAGTTTAAGAGGCATTCAGACAGACATGAATTGGCTGAGAATAGAGGGATACAGAACATTGCGCAGGTAGATGGGATTAGTTTACAACAGCATCATGGTCGGCACAGACATAGTAGGCTGAAGGATCTGTCCCTGTGCTGTTCTATGTTCTACTTCCTGGAGTGGAGATGCTTGACCTCCACCTACCTCAATCATCTTAAGTACAACTCTAGCCAGTGAAGAGTATTCGACCAGATTTTCACTGACTCCAGGTTTGTCAGGGTTCTTTGATGCCACACTCTATCAAACGTGGCCTTGATGTGAATGGCAATCACTCTCACCTCACCACTGGAATTCAGATTTTTCTGCCCACATTTGATCCAAGCGAAGTGACTCTGGTGGAACCCAAAATGATGGGTGAGTATCTGTGGTCAAGTTATTCCAAAGTATGTGTAGCTTGATAGCACAGTTAGCAATCCCTTACCACACCTGCAATGATTAAAAGTGGACTGCAACAGACCAAGTGGAATACAACTTGGGAAGGTGAGAGGTTGTACACCTTTGTAGGAAGAATAGAGGCATGCACTATTCTAAAAATGAGGAAAGGCTTGGGAAATCTGAAGCACAAAGGGACTTTGGATTTCTTGTTCAGGATTCTCTTCAGGTTAACACACAGTTCAGAAAGCAGATGCAATGTGAGCATTCATTTCGAGGGGATAGAATATAACAGGGATGTGCTGCTCTTGTCAGATCGCATTTGGAATATTGAGAGTAGTTTTGAACCCTACTTCTAAGGAAGGATGCGCTGGAAGGTGTCCAGTGGAGGTTCATTAAAATGATCCCAGGGATGAAAAGATATGAAGAGTGGTTGAGGGCTCTAGGTCTACTTAATAGAATTTAGGAGGATGAGGGAGGATTTCATTGAAACTTACAGAATATTGAGAGGCCTGAATCAAGTGGACATGGAGAATATGTTATCACTATTAGGAGAGACTAGGACCCAAGTCTCAGAGTGAAGGGAGGACCTGATAGAACGAAGATGAGGAGGAGTTTCCAGTCAGAGGGTGGTGAATCTATGGAACTCATTGCCACAGTGCCTGAAGAGGCCAAGTCTTTCAGTGTCTTTAAGACAGAGATAGTTAGGTTCTTTACTAGAAAGGGGATCAAGGGTTACGGGGCGAAGGCCTTTGAGAAACATATCAGCCATAAATTCAATGGCAGAACTAATTCAATGGCTTTATCTCCTGGTCTTTTGGACTAATAGGCGGGGTTGGATTCATCTTGAAGTTTGTAGACTGGAAATACCAGGGCAATTTTCCATATTGTTGGGTAGATGCCAATGTTGTGGCAGTACTGGAACAGCTTGGCAAGAGCTGCAGCTATGTTTGGAGCACCTGTCTTCAGCACTAGTGCCAGAACGTTATCTGTGTTAGTGTTCCTCTAAACTGTGCAGTGCAGCCTCTTTGCTGTTCATGCATGCCATTTAGTGTGCCGCCACATCAACTTCTGACTTCAGAGATTGCTGCTGTGCATGGATTTCAGAGGTCGGCACACCAGGAGAAAAAGAACCAGAGGGAGTATTTATTAAGGTCCATAGCCTTTGCAGTATCCAGTCCCTCCAGCCATTTCTCAATACCATATGGAGTGAATGGAATTGCCAGAACTGGGATCTGTGATATGGGGATCTCTGGAGGAGGCTGACATTGGTCATCAATTTTCTGGCTGAAGGGTGCTGCAAATGCTTCAGCTTCACCTTTTGTATTGATGTGTTGGATCATTATGGGATCTCCTCCTCCTCCTCCTCCTCCAATTAGTTGCTTAACTGTCCACAACCACATCACTGGATGTGACTGGACTACAGAGCTTGGTTCTGATCTATTGGTCGTAGAATTGCTTAGCTTTATCATTTGCTGCTCATGCTAAATCAGCATGCAAATAGTCCTGTTTTGTAGTTTCACGAGGTTGACCTTCATTTTTGATATGTCTGGTGTTGCTCCTGACATGCCTACCTGCAGTCTTTAGGGTTGATGTGAATGGGGATATGCCTGGCACGAGTTTACAGATTGCACTGGATCTCAATTCGGCTGATGGCCCACAGTACATTATGGGTGGTCAGACTTGAGTTGCTTTTTCTAGTCTGCCCCATTTAGCACACAATGATAGTGCCACATTGGTGATCAACACTGATGGTCCCCACCAGGAGTGTATTCTGCACCTTTGCTACCCTTAGTGCTTCTCCAAGTGGTGTTCAGCATGGAGGATGACTGATCACTACCTGAGGGCAGCTGCCTTGCCCATATTTGATGTGATGCCATGAGACTTCAAGGTCCAGAGAAATTCCACGGTAACTCCTGCTTGACTGTGTGTCTCTGTGCCACTACCTCCACTGGGTCTGCCATTATTGGGCAAGGACATACCCAGCAATGGTGGTAATTTTGTTTCAATCATCAAGTGGAAGATCTAATTCTATGGCTATGACTATGTTAGGCTGTTGCTTGACCAGTCTGAGAGACAGCTCTTCAAATTTTGACACAAGCCTCAAATTGTCGTTACTTTGTAGGGTTGAGTTTCTCATTGTTAATTCTGGTGCTTAGATTGATGCCAGGTGGTCTGTCTAGATTCATTCCTTGAGGATTTTCTAGCGATTGATACAACCGAATAGTTTGCTAGTCCATTTCAGAGGCAGGTGTGAGTCAACCACACTGCTGTGACGATGGAATCGAATATAGGCCAGATGAGCCAAGGATGACCGTTTTCCATCCCTAGAGAACATGAACGAACCAGATGGGTTTTTTACGACAATCAACAATGGTTTTATGATGATACTTTTAACTTCAGGCTTTTATTGAATTCAAATTCCACTCTCTGATGTGGTGGGATGTGAACCCGGTTCCCTGAGCCTTACTCAATTATTAATCCAGAAACAAAACCATCATGCCATTCCCTCCTCTCGAACATGGTGTTTAAAAAACTCAGATTGCTGGCAAAGGGTGCACTCTATTCTTGTTATTTCAGATAGTACGTGGTGAAGCATTTCATTCGACTTATGCAATGCTCAGAGCTGCTTCAGTTCAGTGCTTTAAGATCCCTTTTCATGAATATTTTACAATAGTTACATAAATTTGCAACCATGACAGCACTGCAATGGTACATTCCCTATTTATCAGCTATCAAAATACCATCCGCAAAAAATTATAATTTACCTATCCTGCCTGGATGAAAACCATGTTTTTTTTTCCAAAAAAAAATTTAAATTATTTTTCACAGAATATTTTCGTGGCATCATATTCTATAACTCAGTGCACCCTTGAACAAAATCTCAAAAGGTCAATGCTAACATCTTGGTCAAGTCAACTCATTCAAAGATTATGATAATGGATGTCTTTTTTATATAAAACCCTTTATAAGGCTCAACATCCTGGACAAAATTATCTCATGGCTTCACAGTAATTATAGAAAAGTATGCATATTTCAACATCAACTGCAAAAACATTTCATTACCGAAGACGATAAGGAAAACAGGGGTGTCAATAGACTCATCAGTGAGCTGTGACACAGAAATTGCATTTTTTCCACTCAGGCCTACACTCCAAGCATTCATTCCATCACTCAATAGGTTGGTACAAAGGCACAAATTCATAATTATATCTCTAAAGCACAATCACAAGCTGAATTCCCAACCCCTCACAGTTGGAGAGGAATGGGATGAAGCCTGAAAAATGTTAGCAGATGGAGTACACAGGGGTTAAGGCCTGTATTCTTATCCACCTTAAATCGATCAGACGAGACTGAGTGACCACCCAATTCCTGGATCCATGATATAGAAGCGAGCATAGTCATAGAGATGTACAGCATGGAAACAGACCCTTCGGTCCAACCCGTCCATGCTGACCAGATATCCCAACCCAATCTAGTCCCACCTGCCAGCACCCGGCCCAATACCCTCCAAACACTTCCTATTCATATACCCATCCAAATGCCTCTTAGATGTTGCAATTGTACCAGCCTCCACCACATCCTCTGGCAGCTCATTCCATACACGTACCACTCTCTGTGTGGAAAAGGTTGCCCCTTAGGGTCTCTTTTATATCTTTCCCCTCTCACCCTAAACCTATGCCCTCTAGTTCTGGACTCCCCGACCCCAGGGAAAAGACTTTGCCTATTTACACAATGCATACCCCTCATAATTTTATAAACCTCTGTAAGGTCACTCCTCAGCCTCCGACACTCCAGGGAAAACAGTCCCAGCTTGTTCAGCCTCTCCCTGTAGCTCAAATCATCAAACCCTGGCAACATCCTTATAAATCTTTTCTGAACCCTTTCAAGTTTCACAACATCCTTCCGATAGGAAGGAGACCAGAATTGCACGCAATATTCCAACAGGAGCCTGAACAAATGTCCTGTACAGCTGCAACATGACCTCCCGACTCATGTACTCAATACTCTGACTAATAAAGGAAAGCATACCAAACGCCGCCTTCACTATCCTATCTACCTGCGACTCCACTTTCAAGGAGCTATGAACCTGCACTCCAAGGTCTCTTTGTTCAGTAACACTCCCTAGGACCTTACCATTAAGTGCATAAGTCCTGCTAAGATTTGCTTTCCCAAAATGCAGCACCTCATATTTATCCGAATTAATCTTCATCTGCTACTTCTCAGCCCACTGGCCCATCTGGTCAAGATCCTGTTGCAACCTGAGGTAACCCTCTCCACTGTCCACTACACCTCCAATTTTGGTGTCATCTGCAAACTTACTAACTGTACCTCTTATGCTCGCATCCAAATCATTTATGTAAATGACAAAAAAAGTAGTGGACCCAGCACCGATCCTTGTGGCACTCCACTGGTCACAGACCTCCAGTCTGAAAAACAACCCTCCACCACCATCCTCTGTCTTCTATCTTTCAGCCAGTTCTGTATCCAAATGTCGAGTTCTCCCTGTAATCCACGAGATCTAACCTTGCTGATCAGTCTCCCATGGGGAACCTTGTCAAAGACCTTACTGAAGTCCAGATAGATCACATCTACTGCTCTGCCCTCATCAATCCTCTTTGTTACTTCTTCAAAAGACTCAATCAAGTTTGTGAGACATAATTTCCCATGCACAAAGCCATCTTGACTATACCTAATCAGTCCTTGCCTTTCCAAATACATGTACATCCTGTCCCTCAGGATTCCCTCCAACAACTTGCCCACCACCGAGGTCAGACTCAACAGTCTACAGTTCCCTGGCTTGTCCTTACTGCCCTTCTTAAACAGTGGCACCATGTTTGCCAACCTCCAGTCTTCCGGCACCTCACCTGTGACTATCGATGATACAAGTATCTCAGCAATTCAGTATCATTTTCATCCAAACTGATAGTCTACTCAAAGATGGAAAATTTTCTTCCCGATTCCATCATCTTCAAAAAGATTGAGAATACGACAAATGACAAGTTGGTTTTCACACATAACTGCCAAAGATGTAGAAAACACTCTTACTTAGCAATGCCATCCTCCAGCACAACAGCCTCATTTCTTTATTGATCTACAACCACCAACAGACTCAACCTAAATGTATTGCTTAAATATTCCAACAGATTAAGATAGGATGGCGAGGTACTTCAGCATGCATGTCTCTATCCTTCCAGGGATTGACATGGGTGCTTTTCTCCCTTTCAGAGGTTCTTTAAGTTAAGAAAAAGGCAAAAACGGGCGATAAAAAAAGCCTTTTTGTTTTGTTTACAACTCAACATTAACAGTCTTGAATTTAGAAATATCAAAGGCTAGTAGAATTGATCCTTTAAACAATGGAATTTTTGATCTGGACATTTGAAGGAAAATAAAAAGTAACATGGAGATAAACTGCTCAACAATCATTGTTGGTCACTTCACCAGGTGCGCAATTTGCAACTACAGAAATAGGAATCGACTTACTATCCTCAACAACTAGTGGCCACATTAAAAAGACATTATTTGTCAAGAGTTACACCATAATGATAAAAGTGGATGTGCTGAGTGTCCAGATGAAAGCTGTCCTGCAGTAAGTTATAAATGATGTACAAACCATTTACACGAGACTGCAGTTCGAGGAAAAGATCAATGTATACTGACTTTCTTCTTACGGTATTCCAATTTTAATCGTGCAGCTGTACTTGTGCAAGTCACCGTAGCTTCAGTATTGGCACGGGTTCAGCCGGAGTGAATGCGCAGCATGCTGAGATCAGCACTTGTCGCACATTTCTGAAACTGAGGCATTGTGACACTGCAGCTCCACAGGCACACTAGGTTACTCAATGTCATAGTTTTCCAATTGTAACTTCAATATTTATTATCAAGTGATGAAACCCACCCAATATCTTTAGGACTGCAGTAATGCAGTACTTGACCACCCCATGTTTCTGTATTTTTGGAGCAGCATTGAATATTCCCTGCTTTTCCGTTATAGCTGCAGTTATTTTTCTGATCAACATAAATATGACAAGCAATTTGTCAAAATACCACATCTGTTAGTCAACCTGTTCACTATTCTGAATGTTCACAGCTTCTGTATTCTGATGAGAGGGGAGAGAAATTTCAATAATTAAAGATTTTTGCTTTCTTATATTTGCAGTATTTTGTATTTTATGAAATGTACAATCCAGCAGAGCAGAGAACAACAATAGTTTTCATGATTTTCCTTTAAAAATAAACCTTAATTACCTTTACTAATTTCAAAGTACACAAGACAGTATAAAGAACAGAATATAATGGTGTTGGATGTAAATACAAACTAAGGTCATGTTGTATTGTAACTGCATGGCTCGAGATGCTATTTGAAATTGTAAATATTTCCTGAACAACCCACTCAGAGATATTGCGCCTCTGGAGAAGGTGAGACTTGAACCTGGGCCTGATGGAACCTGGAATAGACATATACTTATAGGGAAATTATGCACACATATTTTTGAAAACATCCACCTGCTGTGTTTTTATGAGCTTTCTTACCAAAAAATATGCAAAAATGTTCCAAATACACTGAAGTCACAACCTCAAAGTTTACTGAAGTGCTAATTAAGAAAATCAACAACACAATAGAAATAAAATTTCATTATATAAAAATAATATTTGCAGTCTTTTTCCCTTCAAAATCACTTTCCAGTAAACAGTGCTGCTTGCAAACTCCTGAGGCAATGTAGGCGTTGAAATAGTGTTACATGATTAGGATCATGACACACCATAGATTTTACACCTCCTATCTCCCACTCAGCCAGAACCAATTACAAGATCTGTATTTTACTACTTCAGTTTGTTGGGAGAAAACCAATGGACTGGTTTTATTTAACTCCCTGAGTACTGTGACCGCAAATTACACACAGAACCTGAGGGGAATTTAAAGTACATTTGTTTAAGTAGTTATTATTTGCAATCCCCAACCCAATGCCCTATAGCTAGAAAGTTATAAAAAGACTGCGCTTTGGTTTGAGATCAAAATATAAATCTTGAATTTTAAACTTCAAGGTTTTGAAAAATTATTTAAAAAAAGGCACCATGGCCACCTCACAGTGATGCATGCCCAGATTTAGGTAACTCTATCTGCAGAGAGTAAAGGAAACACTGTTTTTCATGAACTAAAAATAATTTATTTCACTGTCAATAAACATGATGAGTTTTTCAAATGACACCAGGAAATCATTTTCTCCCTCAAATGTAACATTCCCACAACAGGAATGTAACTCTGAATGAACTCCAATTAATTCCAAGGGAGGTCAAGGAATACTGCACAAAATAGCCTCAAAACAATATTTACTTCTACACTTCCTGTGAATCAGATGCTTCAAATTTCTTGAACTGAATGCACCAAGATTTGTCTTATTAATAGTTGCATGCTGCAAGATCAAAGCAATTAACATAAAGTAAATACATTGTTTGAAAAATGTTGAGAAACAAAGAAACATTTGTCAAAATGAGTGAGTTTCTGAGCAAGAACATGCAGTCTATACTCAAATTTAAAGAGCATGAGATTTAGATAAAGGATAGAGACTTATTTTCTAAGCCTTGTTCACAAAACAGGACATGGAGCTCGCAAGAAAATCTGAGAAAAAAATATCGAAGATAAAATTAGGAATAGCTCAATTATAATGTCTAAGAGATCTCGATTTACACCAGAGCTCAACAGAACGTGTCTGCATCTTCGGTCTCTTTTTCTGAGGAAGGACATTCTTGCTATACAGGGAGTGTAGCAAAGGATTACCTGACTGTTGCATGGGATGGCAGAACTGACATATGAGACAATGTTGGACACATATTTGGAGTTCAGACCAATTAGAAATTTAAAATTCTAACAGGACCAGACAGGGTAGATACAGGAAGAATTTTCACCATAACAGGAACGCAGACCAGCAGTCACAGTCTCAGGATATGAGGGAAATCTTTAGAAATGAGATTGGAAGAAACATTTTTACCCACAGGGTGATGAGCCTGTGGAATTTGCCACCACAGAAAGCAGTCAAGGACAAAACAGCGTGAGATTTCAAGAAGGAATTGAACATAACACTTATGGATCAAGGGATATAGAGGGATAGAAGGAATAGGCTATCGTGTTGAATGATTAGCCATGATCAGAATGAATGAAGGACCAGGCTCAAAAGAGCCAAATGGCTTACTCTTGCTCCTATTTCTATTTTTAAAATATGGCATACTTCAAATGAATAATATTTGCAGACTGAAATCACTGAACAACTTATCAAGTAAGTGAATAGCAAAATAGCAATCAGGACAAAAAGAATTGTTGCAGCAGCAACTGTCTGTCTGTGTGGCGTTTGCACATTCTCCCCATGTTTGAGTGGATTTCCTCCGGATGCTCTGGTTTCCTCTCTCAGTCCAAAGATGTGCAGGTGAGGTAGATTAGCCATGCTAAATTGCCCATAGTGCCCAGAGATGTGTAAGTTAGGTGTATTAGCCATGGGAAATGCAGGATTACAAGGATAGTGTGGGGGGGGGAAGCAAGTCTGGTGGGATGCTCTTTGGAAAGTCGATGTGGACCTTGTTGGGCTGAATGGCTTGCTTCCACAATGTTGGGATTCTATGATCAGGACTGGAAGGATTGCTTTTGCAATTTTGGAATGCTACCCATGCAGTGTCCCATTATACACACACACACACACACACACACACACATACACACTCAGGTGGAAAAGGTGAAATAAATCAGAATGACTAGAACTGCAGCCTAGAACTCGGTATCCAAAGCTCGCTTCAATAATTGTTGCAAACACTTCAAAACAAACGTGTCTGAAAATAACTTACAAATTCTGTTTGCAAGATGCTGGGCTAGCAACCATGCATTTGCACTACAGTAAACAAATTACTCAAAAATAATAGCACTGAGCAACTTGCAATGAAATGCAACATTTTTGATGGAAATGCTTCAGTAATTTTTACAAGATACAGTGTCACACAGTCAATGAAACAACATCAGATTTAAAGCATGTGGGAGAACACTTCATCTATACCTATGTGACCCACCTTTCAGATGAGACTTTGAACTAAGCTCCTGTCCACTTCCTTCAGTGAACATATAAGATCTCCTAGCACTACATCAAAAATTTCCCCCAGTGTCCGTGCCAATATTTAGCGCTCCTTCAATATTGCTAAAATTAAATATCTGGTTATCACCACCATTCTGTATTTGGGAGCATGTTGTGGATAAATCTGGCTGCTTTCATTAGAATAGTAGTAACGTTTCGAAAAGTACATTGTTCAATGTAAAGTTGTTTGGAATTTCTGAGGTCACAGAAAAAGGCCCGATAAATGCCTTCTTGTGTTACCATAAGCAGTCATCATCATCACAATAAATGCTGGCTAGCCAACGATGCTTATATCCCTCAAATGAATTTTTAAAAAACAGAAGTAGGCCATTCAGCCTTCCAAGTCTGCTATCCCATTGTATGAGATCATTGCTGATTTGAGATTCCCTCAATTTCACTTTTCTACATTTTCCGCATTGATTAAAACTCAGCAAAGAAATTGAAGGCTATCTCCTCTTAATGACCCAGGCTGTATAACCAACTGCAGTAAAAAATTCCACTAACTGACTACCCTCAGAAGAAATTATTTCTTGTGTGTCTTAAATAGACAAACCCTTATTCTGAGATTATGCCCTGTGGTCCTAGACTCTCTCACAAAGGGAGAGACCTTTCCACATCTACCCCATTAAGTGTCCCAAGAATTTTTAATGTTTCAATAAGGTTGTCTTCCATTTTTCCAAACTCCAAAGAATACAGGTCCAATCAAACTCAAACTCAGAGCAGTCGACACTCCCTCCATATCCAGGATCAGCCTGTTGAACCTTTTCTGGAATGCCTCCAGTGCCAGCATATTTTTTCTTTAGGGACCTAAAACTGTTCATGTACTTCAGCTGACAAGTGCCTTGCATAGTTTGAGCAAAGCTCCCTAAGTTTACACGTCATTCTCTTTGAATTCCATTTGCCTTCTCTATTGCTGGTTGAACTTGTATACTGTCGAAAGCTTTTGCCCAAAACATCGATTGTCCTGCTCTTCGGATGGTGCCTGACTTGCTGTGCTTTTCCAGCACCACACTCACGACTCTGAACTCTAGCATCTGCAGTCCCTGAACTTGGATACTACCTTTTTGTGTTTGAGACTAATGACTTTAAAAAGAAATTTACAACGATGTGACAAGATTTCATTTTTTTAAAAATCAAAATCTTTTTATCTTAAGTATATAAAACAATAAGGGTTGGAACCTTTACTTCTTACAGGACATGGGAGTTGTCTTCTACATAATTAAATCATTTTAAGATTTATGCATCTAAAAGAGAATTCTTGAAGGAAGTGAGAAGTAAATCTGAACTTGTAACTTATGGTTATGACCCTTATTGTTTTGTGTACTTACTGAAATGATTGATTTCTGTAAAGGACAACTCCTAAGGTTGCCAGAGTCTTCGGGGAACTATTGTTAATTCTCCTTCATTCCAGCTAGCTTTCAAAGAAAACCTTGCACGTTCAAAACATGGTAAATGAATGACTCAGTCCCTTTTTTGTTAGTTTTCCAATTATTGAAGCAACATTGTTTTATTGTGTACAAGACTCTGTGGCAGACTACTGTAGGTTCTTCCATTAGTTTTGGACAACGAAATCTCCCAGTGTCTATTTCCTCACAAAATGCAAATAGAGATTAAGCCTCACTCATATTCTATATAGTCAAAGAAGCAGTTATGATTTTTACTCTGCTCACACCATAGGCTCAGCTAACCATCACTTAATTTTACTGCCTTCTCTCTGAGTTGCAAGCCACAAGGTCCCAACAACAACTATCTTTTACAACAAAGATAGATTGAAATCAGTCACCCATCATGCCACTGTCTGAGCTGGTTTGCCCACAAACCTTTACTTATCCACAATTACAAATTATTTTAAAATCTAAAATAATTGGGTTTTTAACCACCTTTTGGTGTTTATGGAATGCTTTTAATTAATTTTCCTAAGGCAAAAAACACTAGTCTTAACTGCACATCTTACAATCATCACGCCAACAGTTCTTTAGTGAAGTCCACCTGCTATTTACTAGAAGCAAAATATGTCAGATGCTGGAAATCTGCAGATCTGGCAGCATTTGTGGAGAGAGAGAAAGAGATAAAAGTTTGAGTTCTTTATGACTCTTCAGAACAAAAGAAGAACCATATTGGACTCAAACATTAACTCTATTGCTTACTCCACAGTTGCTGGGTTTCTGCAGCACTTTGCTTTCGTTGTTGATTTACAGCTCGCAATCTCTTCTAATCTGACTTTCTTCACATACGAACAAGTTTATTTTGAAAATAAAGACATATTCTAAAACACATGAACCAAGAACTAGACATACAAAACATTTTTTAACCCCCACATTACAGGTTTTCACAAGTCCTTTACTATACTATCTTTATTGATGCAGACAGAATAAACATATTGTTCCATCTTGAAAAGCCAGAGCATTAAAAGAATACAGCAGCATTAAGATGGTAACATACAATATACATTAAGATGGTAACCATCTCTTTTAAATTATGTTGTATTTACAACATAATTTGAAAGAAACAGTTACCATCTTAATGGCTACAATAAATTTTGTTTAGAACACAAATTAAAAACTTTCACGTGCAAGGGCTTTAAATTCAGAATTGGAAAACTCGGAGTCCACTAACCAAATGCAAAAAAATTGGCTGCACAAATTTACCACCTCGCCTCCACAAACTGGATTAAATAATTAATAAGTGAATGACGTCTGCAAGGTCCACCAACAAAGCACGAGTTACAAGGTTTGCAGATCAAATGCACAATCTGACACTTTCAACATCTACTCCTGCCCTGCAGTATCACATCTGTGATACAAGAGGAAGCAAAAGAGAAAACTGGAGGAAACTATTCCAAATATTTTGCATATCTCAATACTTTTTTCAACAAAATCATAATTATGTGATTATTCTTTAATTCGACATGATTACCTGCATCAATTAGAAGTTTGAGTGAACGTATCCAGCAGTAATACCACACTACAGGTACTCACCAGAGAAATACATGCTGTTCTCATTACATATTATCCATGAATTTAGATTTGCGATATTTAAAAAAAAGTTCAAAAATGCAATTGCCATAATTTTGAAAGATAGTTGGTAATGAAAATGAGATTTACATTTTCTTCTGATGTGTTCACATAAAAGCCTGGGCACTAATTGAAAAATCTGAGCTCATTTTACTAAAAGCAGGAGAAACCTGGGTCCTGCGCCATAATTAATAAACTTGCAAGGTCACGTAGCCTTCATAAGAGCTATAAGAATGTGATTTTGTCAGTAGCAATTAAAGAGTAGCAACTAATCATGACACACTTGTAATAATAATCCTTTAATGCTTCTCAAGCAACTTAATCGAAGAACATAATCTGTACAGTCTAATAATTCAGCTCTGGACAGTATCGTTGAAAATATCTGAAAACCAACAGAGAAAAAGCTCAATTAGCAGCAAAGCTCCACAACAGAGATAAGCACAGTAATGGAGTCTTGTAAACCAATACAAATGAATACCAATCAGCTACCTCACTGTGGGAAATTTCACAGGCATATCCAAAACTAATCTAAGTCTATAAGCACCTAAATGCAGCATAAATTGTTCGGCTGAGACAAGGAATAAGAACCTTTGTTTTTTCTCTCCTTCCGAGCTTGGTAATCTGCAGCACACTATGGATTTACTATGATAATTGCACCGAGTAAACACTGAACGCCTGATGTTCCTGTCACAGCAGCCACATTTGACAAACTACTTTTATGGAAAGCAATCAGTTCAAGATGTTAGTTCTGACCCATCATGAAGAGTACAGGAAGGATGTGGGCAAGAGATATTGACAACCACCATGATTACAACTTGCAATCAAATGTCAAAACAATTGATTAGCTTTCTTCAACATGACAGTGATCAATATGAACACATTTATATTTAACTTCATACAATATGGTAACATTGAATTTATATTAGCTTTATTGATACATATGAATTAACATATGAACTGTATTTCCATCTTTCATACAATATTAAACCTTCAGAAAAAATACCAGATGGACCACAAACTTTATTGCTTCAAATCAATGTTTTATCTTGGAGCAGTTTGAAATTTCATAACAATACAATCTGAAGAATTGAAATATTTTTGAAGGTTCAATGTGCTATATTATTTTGTAGAACTTGATGCTTCTATTCTTCACATTGTTGAAGTAAAATGAATCAAATCCATAACATGGGGAGATGTTACCTGCATTCAGGATAAGGTTGCAATGACCACTTTTAAATTTATTTTATTCGTGACCACTTGAGTGACTAAATAAATGAGAAAATTATTCTGTACATTGCTGCTACACACAAGAATATTCCTTCCCTGCTGAAAAGGAAAAGGGACGCTGTGCTACAACTGGGAAACCCAGCATTTGAGAGATTAATTTATCTTGAGCCACGATAAGGAAACAAGTTTAAACTTTGCGTACCAGCAAGCAACCTGGTTTATATATTGGTATCTCAAAGTGGAGTGACCACCTTGTGCTTCCAAGCACTTGATGCAACTAATGGAAGATATCTTCCAATAATTGTACCAATTAATATTAAACACAGTTTAATGGTGAAACAACTAATATTATGCACCTTCCCCAAAGAAACTTGCAACAAAGTAAAATGAAGCGTGTAAATATATTAATTTCATCTCGCTGATCAGCATTTGCTCCTCATAGATTATGTACAAGAGAACATAGGAGCAGTTCCCTCTCCCCAAGTGGAGCGAGTCCCAGTAAAAAGCAAGGATCTTGACATTAATAAAGCAGAAGTTGCAACAGGCTATTTGGGTGGAATGCAAAAGACTCAGGGGATAGATTGTGTTTCATGGAACTAAAAGAGACTAAGGCGACTTATACAGCACTCTCAGAATACCTTGAGAGACTCCCCAAACACTGGAGAGAACCAGTAGTCAGAAATTTTGCCCTAAGTGGTGTCCAAATTAATACTGAAGAGACAAAGCAGAAATACAGCAATGGTCTTACTTGCATTCCATGTAAAGTAAGGAACAAAGATGAGTAACCATGGCAAAACAGCCTAATAAATTGTGTAGAAACAATGCCCTAAACATTGACCGAAGACACCTTTACAAATAATTTAATCAATTTACAATCTCACACTCTGGTCACTGTTAGAGTTAAGCTTCCACTTGAATTGATTTACAGTGTACAATGGAATTGCCTGTGTAACCGCTGACTCTCGTTTTGTCAAGTAAATCAGTCCATTGAAGATCTGTCCTAAATTGCCAAGTAACTCTGATTATATCGTTACGAGTCCATTATGCTTTTTGTATCCAATTTGTGACCAATATTTTGTGCATACCTTGTGGCCTGGTTGCTTTCTTGCTGATTGGGCAGGAGTTTATTCACTCACTCAGCAGTCTGAGGATAAGCTAATTAAGGATTAGCAAATTAAATTATTGATCAGAACTGGTTAGTATAGATGTATTGGAGAGCAATTTGGTTTGTAGTAGGGGAGGAGGCTTGTTGGTTCAGACCTTAGTGTACTTAGACTTCCACGTGGAGGGCTACTGGTCATCAGAAAATTCAATTTCTCAGAGAATTCCCACAGAGTTAGCAGTATCGGAGGGGGTGTGGGGGGATTCACGTGGTCTCAATGTGCAACTCCAGTCTACGCCCCACTTAGGTGCGGTATGGTGGCTCAGTGGTTAGCACTGCTGCCTCACAGCACCAGGGTCCCAGGCTCATTTCCAGCCTCGGGTGACTGTCTCTGTGGAGTTTGCACATTCTCCCTTTGTCTGTGTGGGTTTCCTCCAGGTGCTCCAGTTTCCACCCACAATCCAAAAATGTGCAGGTCAGGTGAATTGGCCATGCTAAATTGCCCATTGTGTTAGGTGCATAAGTCAGAGGGAAGAGCAGAGGTCTGCGTGTGTTACTCTTAGGAGGGTTGGTGTGGACATTTTGAGCTGAAAGGTCTGTTTCTACACTATAGGGAATCTAATCTAATAATTCTCTGACCACAAGTATACCTGGACCATTGAGTCTGAGGTGACTACTATTTTTTCTGACTGCTGGGAAAGATGCTCTTGAAAAAGATTAACCATAAGCAAAAAAAGAAGGATGCAATTAACTGGCAGACTTTGGATGTCAGCTTTTGTTATTTTCTCTTTATTCTTTCAATGGATGTGCGTTTTGATGGCAACGACAATGTTTGCTGCCGATTCCAAATGGCCCCTGAAGTGAGGCTTGCAAGATCATTTCAGAGGGCTGTTAGGACTCAACCACATTAATCAGGTGTTGTAAGTCGGACAGGCCAAATAAGGATGGCAGATTTCCTTCACTAAAAGACATCAGTGATCCATATGGACTGTTTTTGACAGTTAATCATAGTTTCATACTCACCATTACTGAGACTACTTTCAACTCCAGATTTTAATCAATTTGAATTTTAATACTAGAAGGTGCTGTGGTGGAATTTGAAGTCATATTCACAAACCATGCCATCTGCATCCACACTGGCAATCAAATTTTCTTGCAAATCAACGGACAAACATTCCCAAATTAAATGAAAGAGACAAACATTCCCATTTATATCATGGACATTGATGGGTCTTAGCTAACCACACTTGTGTTACAGAATATGCAGGTCTGAAGAACAAGAAACATTTGGGGGAGTTTTCAGAAACATTTCCTTTTTTACAAAGCATTTTAAACCAAAGACCATTTACAGGAAAATCACTAGGGGGTTTTTGTGGTGCAATGGTCATGTCCCTACCTCTGGACCAAGACACCTAGGTTTGACCTGCTCCAGAGGTATGTAATGGGGGAGGCAATGACCGAGTGGTATTATTGCTGGACTGCTAATCCAGACACCCAGATAATGTTATAGGGACCTGAGCTCAAATCCTGCCATGGCAGATGATGGAATTTGAATTCAATTTTAAAAATCTGGATTTAAGAGTCTAATGATGATTATGAATCCATTGTCAATCGCTGGAAAAACCCTTCTGGGTCACTAATGCCCTTTAGGGAAGGAAACTGCAATCCTAACCTGATCTGGCCTCCACGTGACTCCAGACCCACAGCAATGTGGTTGACTCTTAACTGCCCTCTGTGCTGAGAGAGATGGGCAATAAATGCTGGTCTAGCCAGTGACACACATAGCCATTAAATGAATAAAACAAAAAAATTCCCTGAACAGATTGATTAGAAAATATCTAAAGCAAAATCACTGCAATTAAATTTTGGAATAATGTAGGTGGAACAATTGATTTCAAGCTGTCAGGAGCATCTCGGAACTGACTGCCAGACGACTGCGACCCCTAGGACTCATAACGGCACACAAACCAACAGCCACGCTCAGACAACAACTCACCAGAACGAAGGACCCGATACCCAACATGAGCAAGACGAATGTAGTGTACAAAATACCATGCAAGGACTGCACTAAACACTATATAGGACAAACAGGAAGACAGCTAACAATCCGCATACATGAACATCAACTAGCCACGAAACGACACGACCAGCTATCTGTAGTAGCCACACACGCAGACAACAAGCAACATGAATTCGACTGGGACAACACTACTATCGTGGGGCAAGCCAGACAGAGAACAGCCAGGGAATTACTAGAGGCATGGCATTCATCCACAAACTGCATTAACAAATACATCGACCTGGACCCAATATACCAACCACTACAGCGGACAGCTGAAACTGACAACCGGAAGCGGCAGGGACAGACCAGTATAAACACCGGAGGAAACATCAAAGAAGCGCTTCGCAGGAGGCTCCCAAGCACTGATGATGTCGCCTAGCCAGGGGACGAAACGTTTGCAACAAAAACTTCCAGCTCGGCGAACAGAACCACAACAACTTATATTTATAAATAAATCAGATATCAGTCATTATGTAACTCAAGTACCTTCATCACTGGCTGTGCAAAATACTTTGCACTCCAATCACAGAAACCCGTTTGCATAGTTGTAGACATGAAACTTTTATGTCCAACTCCATCCTCCGAATCTTCAACAGTCTGTAAATGTAAAAAAATTCCAATTATGCACCATAATGGTCAAAGTTTAATGCTGCAGCTAAGACAACGTGATTCTTCCATTTTGAGTTAAGCCACAGCACATTCATGAAGTGACAGTCCTAATGGCTCAGGGCAGTTCCAACTGGCTGATAAGGTGTGTGCATTTTGCTGGTTAAACTCCAGCAATATCTCTGGGCACCAAATGGGGCAGTCCAGACATTTTCAGTAGGGAATCTGCACCTAATCTCCTGGATTTTAAGCAGGGTAAATACATGCTCCATGCCAAGAATTTTTTTTAAAAAATTATTCATTTACAGGGTATTGCTGACTTGGCCAGTATTTATTACTGGTCCTAAATGCCCAGAGTATAGTTAAAAGTCAACTGCATCGCTGTGGGTCGAGAGTCACATGTAGGCCAGGTAAGGATGGCAGTTTTCCTCCCAAAAGAACATTAGTGAACCAGATAGGTTTTCCCCAACAATCGACAATGGATTCGTGCTCATCACCGTACTCTTACTTCCAGATCTGCCTCGGTGACATTCAGACCCAGATCCCTAGAACATTACCTGGGTCTCTGGGTTAACAGTCCAGTATTAATCAGCCCTCATTTCTAAATGCTCAGATTGCTTGCTAACACATTTCAGGCATAATGCATCATTTCCTGTCTTTTCAGATACTTAATTCACACAAGAACTGCAAGAGACAAGGTGGCTTTCGAATATCTTGTGATAATGAGGGTACAGTCTATCTAAAAACTTACTCCTTAAATCAAAGTGAAAGCAAGTATTTAACAACAAAAGTGAGAGTTTGTTTTTTTATTCATATACAGGAGTTGACATCACTGGCTTGGTGAGCGTTTATTCCTCATCCCTAATTCCTCTTTAACTGAGGGGCTTGTTAGGCAATTTGAGGGGACAGTTAAGAGTCAACTGCATTGCTGAGAGTCTGCAGACATATGTGGACCAGACCAGGCAAGGACAGCAGACTTGCAACCCGAAAACACATTAGAGAACCAGATGGATATTTGCAACATTCGACAACAGTTTCTTGGCTGTTGTTATGCCAGCTTTTAATTCCCAATTCTTATTGAATTCAAATTACATCATCTGTCAAGGTGGGATTCAGGGTCATGGCCCCAGAAACAAAAACAGAAAATGCTAGAAAAGGTCAGCAGGTCTGGCAGCATCTGTGGAGAGAAAATCAGGATGTCGAGTTGCTGGTGTTGGACTGAAAGTCAGAAGTCACACGACGCCAGATCACAGTCCAATAGGTTTATTTGAAATCACAAACTTTCAGAGCACTACTCCTTCATCAGGTGAACTGCTCTGAAAGCTTATGATTTTAAATAAACCTGTTGGATCGTAACCTGTTACTTCTGACTGAGAATTACAGTTGATGTTTCAGGCCCAGTGACCCTTCCTCAGAAACCATGTCCCCAGAACATTAGTCTGGGACTCTGGATTACCAATCAAATGACATTACTACCACTCTTCCACTGGCTTCCACATCACCTTAAAACCAGTACAGATGGTGACAATTGATGAAAATAAGAAAAGCCTGTGAATTTGAAATTGAAAACAGCAAGAAAATCAACAGCAGGTCAATTAGCTTCAGAAGGAGAAAGAAAGGAGAATGCATAGGACATAACCCTTCAGGACATCCTTTACATGCATTTCCAATATTGTCCTTCTCACAAGGAAATGTCATACCCATTTCCTCTGCAATATACTTTTGCTGCTTTTCTTAACATACGGAACCATTACAGCCATGCACAGACTTTATGGAATTTACCTTTTAATGAATGGCAAAACATAGGTAGTTCACTCGTACAAATTCATCATCATGCAACATAATCCTCACGGCATACTAGTTTACACTGCCATTTATTTTGTTTAAATAGGCAAATAAAGTTTGCAAAATGAGGTGAGATGACACTGACAAAGACAGATTGAAAACAAAAAATGCCGTAAATCACAGCAGGTCAGGCAGCATCCATGGAGAGAGAGCAAGCTAATATTTTGAGTCTGGATGACTCTTCATCAGAGCTGGTGATGAAGAGTCATCTAGACTCAAAAGGTTAGCTTGCTATCTCTCCACTGATACTGCCTGACATGCTGTGATTTCCAGCATTTTTTTTGTTTTCAGTATAGATTCCAGCATCTGCAGTAATTTGCTCCTAGAGATAGTAATGGGAACAAGGGTTACAGGGAGAAGGCAGGAAGACATAGTTGAGAATCATATCAGCCACGAGTGAATGGTGGCCAAACTTGATTGGTCGCATAGCCTAATTTTGTTCCTGTACCTTATGTTCTTATGTACATAGAAAAAGACAAACCATGATATGCAAAATTATGCGTCTAGGCTGTTCACTTAGACAAATGCTAGTGGTGCTCATAAACCACAAGAATTTGGAACTACTAAATGCTCAAATGAAGGCAATATACTGCTAAACTGCAATCTTCCAACAAACAATGTTGTTCAAGGGAAGTCAAATCTGTTAAAATAATGAATGCTGGGTTTGAAGGTGTTGCCCTTAGCTCTGACGTAGAAATCTGGTTTCAGTGACAAAGTCATGGGTTTAAATTGCATTCCAGAGGTTTATGTCCATAATGTAAAGTGACCCTGCATTGCAATAGCAAGGGAGTGCTGCACTAATCGGAAATACTTTTAAAAGTGGCATCATCTGTTCAGTCAGGCTGTTGTGAAAGACCCTGTGGTCCTATATGAAGCGGAGGAACAGAATTCTCCTAATGTCCTGGCCAACTTCTTCACCCCTCAATCGTCTAAACAGATAATCTGACCATTTTCTACGACTGTTGTTTGTGTATGCAAATTGCTTGACATAGTTTCTCTTTTACAACAACGTTACAGTAGCTGCAAAGTTATTTTGGACTTCCTAAGGTTGTGAAAGATGTATAAATGCCAGCTCTTGCAATCTTGATAAATATCACACGAGATGCTTTATTCAACTGCAACTGTTCTTGTTAACAATTGATGTAGCAGGAATTTTAGACTCTCCACTGAGAACCGCATTTGCATCATGATACCCTGAATTACTGAGTTGGTGGGTGGCACGGTGGCACAGTGGTTAGCACTGCTGCCTCGCAGCACCAGAGACCCGGGTTCAATTCCCGCCTTAGGCGACTGACTGTGTGGAGTTTGCACGTTCTCCCCGTGTCTGCGTGGGTTTCCTCCGGGTGCTCCGGTTTCCTCCCACAGTCCAAAGATGTGCAGGTCAGGTGGATTGGCCATGCTAAATTGCCTGTAGTGTTAGGTAAGGGGTAAATGTAGGGGTATGGGTGGGTTGCGCTTCGGCGGGGCGGTGTGGACTTGTTGGGCCGAAGGGCCTGTTTCCACACTGTAAGTAATCTAATCTAATCTAATATAATAAATTGTCACTGGACTCAGCACTACACTTTATCAATCATTTTTGCTAACTGCATAAAATCTACTAAAGGCAATTCTGATTCAAGAACCTTGCAAAGTTGCACAAAATATTCTCTGCATTTTAAAATAATAAATAGATTATTTCTGTGGTCGTCTAAACAGTTATTCACAACAGTTGACGAAGAAACACCTCTTCAACAACTCACGTTGATGTATTTTATCAAAGTACTAGTCAGGCATCCAATGATAACCGAATCTGTAACTCAGACGTTCAGGACTTTTTATTGCCTTAACAAAAACACAACATTTTGATTAAATTAGATGGGCATTATAATGGTTAGTGCTACCAATGTATTTTTAAACAGAAAACAAAACTTTCTAACAGCCCATAAGATCAAGCATCACTTCTTTTTCTCCCTTAATCAGTTTAATTATCTTAAACTGTTATTTTAATTTCAAACTTGAACCTTTTTTTAAGCCTAAACAAAATTCCAAGCTCTCATTGGTTAAGCTTCAATTCTTTGAAAAAGTCAAATTTATGGATTAGGATACAAAATAGATCCTATTGTTCATTGGGTCTTTGCCAATGTTGGTGATGGGGTGAGGAAACCAAGCCAGACATTATTTTCATTATGGCTCCATTAGACAATATAATGCAACTATATATCAACACACTGTGTGCTTGCCAAAAAGAAAAGATTGTCAAAGATTGCTCCCTTTCAGTATCTCCGAGGGAAAGCAAGCTTTTCCAGAAAAGCACCGCCTCACACATTTCCATTTCTGCTTAATCAGAACTATGCAGAGAGTAATAAATAGCTCTCAAGCCATTTGCTTTTCAGAATAATCTGTATGGCTGTCAATTTAAAAAATACAAACATTACACAACTGTCAAAGTAAAAGATTGTAACAATACCTCAGCCAAAGGAATAAAATAAATGACTCATTAGAGTTGCCACTTGCTCTCAACAGAAATTTAGTTTAATCATTGAGAGGAAGAGAAGTATATGCACATGGAAGACAGCAGCCTGTACCATGGGTGAGGATTTCAAACCACACTTTTTAATTAACATCTAAATACCTCAGCACTCAAGATGTGGCAAAGATAAATCTGGAGTTCGCTCCTGGGTGAAACTTCCTGTGCAAAGACAAACTCTACTCTTCAACATCATCCATCTCTGCCTAACCCTGTCTCAACCCATATGCTTTTTTTTTAAACTCAAGGACTCAGCTAATCCAGCATTCCCCTGGTCATATTCAAATCTCCTTAATCTCAAACCCAACCAAAATGCTGCTGCCTTTAACTAGACCCACACCAAATTCAGCTCAACAAGAAGCTAGCTCACTGACCAGTTTTATCTTGCAGTCCATCTATGCTTTGATAGGAAAACTCTCAAAATAATTGAGGGCATCTCCCCTCCCTACCTGATCAAGTTGGTCATGTCCTAAAGGACAAGCTGGTACACTTAGTGTGCAGCAGGTAGTGAGAAAACCAACAAGGGAAAAACATATGTGACCTTATCCTTACCAATCTGCCAGTTGCAGATGCACCTGTCTATGACAGCATTGGTAAGAGAGACCACCGCACAGTTCTTGTGGAGACGAAGTCCCGCCTTCACAGTGAAAATAACCTCCATCATGTTTTGTGATACTATAACTGTGCTAAATAGGACAGACTTTGAACAGATCTACCAATTCAAGACTGGGCATCCATGAGGCGCAGTGGGCCATCAGCAACAGAGGATTGTACTCCAGCACAATCTGTAACCTCATGGCCCAGCCTATCCCCCACTCAACCATTACCATCAAGCCAGGGGATCAACCTTGGTTCAATGGAGAGTGCAGGAGGATATAGCAGGAGTAGCACTGGCATACCTGAAAATGAGGTGTCAACCTGGTGAAGCTACCAAACAGAATTACTTGCATGCCAAACAGCATAAGCAGGAAGTGACAGCAAAGCTATCCTACAGCTAACAGATCAGATCTCAGTCCTGTTGTCCTGCCACACCCAGTTATCAATCGTGGTGGACAATTAAACAACTCACTGAAGGAGGCGGCTCAAAAAAATATTCCTGTAACCAACGATGGAAGAGCCCAAGATAAGGCTGAAGCAATCACAGCAATCTTCACCAGAAACTCAACTCGACTCATGACATGAATACTGGCTACAACAGCAGGTCAGAGGCTATGTACGGTGGCGAGCAACTCACCTCCTGACTTCCTAAAAAATGTCAGGAATGTGATGTAATATTCCCTACATGCCTGGATGAGTACAGCTCCAATAACACTCAAGAAATTTGACACCAGCCAGGACAAAGCTGCTGGCTTGATTGGCACTACATCCATAAGCATCTACTTCCTCCATCCTCAGTAGCCAATAGTGTGTATTATCAACAAAATGCACTGCAGAATTTCATCAAAGATCCTCAGAAGCACCTTCCAAACCCACAACTACTATCACCTAGAAGGGCAACAGATAATGGAAAGACCACCACTTCAAGTTCCCCTTTAAGTCACTCATCATCCTGACTTGGAAATGTATCATTGTTACTTCATTAGCACTGAGTCAAAATCGTGGAATTCCCTCCCTAATGGCATTGTGGGTCTACCCACAGAACATGGATTACAATTGTTCAAGAAGGCAGCTCACCACCACCTTCTTAAGGCCAACTAGGGACTGGCAATAAATGTTGGCCAGCCAATGACACGCACTCCACAAATGAATGATTAAAAAAACCCTCTCGACATCAGCTCTAGCACAATGCTCCATCAGCTTAGTGCTTCTCCTACTATGGTCTCTGTTAACCTTTAACTCTCGTCACCCAATCATTGGCATCACACATGCAGCTATAAAAGCACGGAGATCAGGAATCCCCTCCCTGGGACCCCTTTTGTTACAATGTCAGGAATCACACAACACCAGGTTATAGTCCAACAGGTTTGTGTGAACTCATAAGCTTTCAGAACGCTGCTCCTTCGTCAGGTGAAGTGGGCTTCACCCAATGAAGGGGCAGCATTCCAAAAGCTTGAGATTTCAAATAAACCCACTGGGCTATAACCTGGTGTCATGTGACTTTTGACACTGTCCACCTCATTCCAATGCCAGCAACTCCACATTTTGCTACAATCACAGTGAAAAAAATTATCAACCATTAGTGGTGTCAAGAAATTTGTATTTCTTGCTTTACTCTCACTGACATAACCTCAAATGTGGAGATGAAAGGTTACCTGTGGAATTTTCAGCTTAGAAGAAAACTGGAACTTGACTTGAAATATACAAACAAAACTTTGAGCAACAAAGAGAAAGCAACAGCAAGGATATGGAAAGCTCCCCTCCCAAATCTTACCAAACTAGTGCCGGAAAGGGAAACAACTTGGAAAAACCTTTTGTTGACTGAGAAATCCAGCATATATGAGAGCTTCACAAGGAAAGAGGATAGCAGTGAAACAATTGTGGCTCAGGTTTTACTCTTGCAATCAAGGACTCAAAAAATTGCTGCTGCCATTTATTCTTCTCATCTGGGTTAAATACCCCTCCTTCCCTGACTTTCTATCCCTGATGTAACTTCAATACCTATGCCTTTGTTACTCATATCATTTTTACTTCGGACAATAAAACTCCACTCTCAAGAAAACCTCAGAATTGTATCTCTTTCATTTTTGATCAAGAAAATTAAATTTAATTCAAATGTGGCAGCCATGTACTGAAGAGGAGAAAAATGAAATGAAATTTGCAATTTAATGAGAAGGTTTTGTTTTAAACAAAGACAACATGGGAGCCATGAATCTTCCTCGGCCGATGATAATACTTAGCAACGTTTTCTTCAAGAACTTCCTGGAGCACTTTCCTCTCAAACCAAACATTCAGTCATCCTCAAATACTGTATTTCCTTTGTTGGTGTGCTACTTAAATTCAATTAAAAAAAAACTTACTTCAATGCTGTGAGCCATTTTACCTTCTTTGCAACATATCCAACAGGTTCTTACCTGATCTGGACCTTTATCAAACATCTTTCGTGTTCGTGAAAACTGATGAGAATGTGGAGTGTACTGCGGCCCCCCAGTGGCACCAGCTCCTGGTCGTGGTACTGCTGAAATATCTCTAGGTCCTGTCTGTTTGCTCACATCATTGGTTAGACTGGAACTACTAGTGCTGGGTATAGGAGGAGAACCTCTGGAACAAAAATGAAAACAGAATTTAGATTGAGACATAGCCTTCTGCTACCATTCAGTTACATGGAAATAACAGTCTCACTGTCTCAGGATGTGCATTAGCACATTTCAGACTGGCAGGCCTTCACTCAAAAGGGCGAGGCCTCCAGGAGGTCATGGAGGCAAAGTCACTGAATTTATTTAAGAAAGAAAGTTAGATTTCTAGATTTTACAGTTGCCAAGGGGTTACAGAAATACGGTGTTGAGAATTAGCCATAATCATACTGAATAACATAGCAGACTGAATAACATAACATAACCAAATGGCCCATAACTGCCCCGTCTCTTTGTGGAATGCCCACTCTGAAGAGGTTTTGTTCTTCTCTCCGACACCCCTCTTCCACACTTGACATTAGCTCCGATGAAGACTCATTCACATTCGAAACATTAGCTTGCTCTCTCTCCATGGATGCTGGCTGACTTGCTGTGATTTCCAGCAGTCTGCAGTCTTTTGGGCTTACAACTGTTCCTATTTTCTATGTTTTCCATTTCCTTATTGCCAGGAACTAAGTGGTGTTATTTAATAAAAATAAGAAAATGGTGACTGTCAAATACTGAACATAATACTTTGCCTGGTTTACAAAAAGAGGTTTGTCCCACCATGTCAGCACCAGCTCTGTAACAGCTGCAAAGCAGGGGATTCAAGTGTTTCCAGAGTGAAGGGGAGAAACAAGGTACTATTCCTTCTCCTCTATTCTAACAATCTTGTTACTATTCATCTCAGGAAAGGACATTCTACAACACCAATCAATTTCCATTTCCTACACAAGTAACCACTTGCGATTTTTTGTGTAAGCAAGCCAATTTGTAATAAATTAAAACTGTGCACTCGATGGGTATTGTGAATTGGATTGCGACTGTCCATGTTTTACTGCACACAGGACACTGACAATAACTGAGCAACAAAAACCTTTATTTTTTAATGCAGGTTAGGTCCAAAGGCAGGCCCGACTGCATTGATTAGGTCAGACGATGATTTTGAGTGGTCATTTGACAAGGCTAGACTTTATCGTTAGCAGCAAGTTCAACAATATTAGTTGAAGTTTTGGGTTGCTGAAGCTTTAAAAAACAGATGTTTATAGCTTTGCCAGTTATATTCAACCTCGTGAACAAAGAAATTGATCTTATTTGTTTTATGTTAATGAAACAAATGAATCTTGACAGCAAAACTATTAAGTTATTGCATGAGAAAAGATAGATCAGAGAGGGGGAACTATGCCAGGCTCAGATTTGCTGTCAAACGTTTCAAGCAAGTCCCTTCAAAGAAAAGTTGCATTTCATAGCATCACAATCTTACGTTGATGAAATATTTTAATGAGTGAAACCTTTAGTAAGATAATCTGAGATGAAGATAATTTGATTATTAAATAGGTTAATGGAATATTCCTGGACTTAGTTCTACAACTGCATATACTGAATTTATTCCAACACTGTGGAAATAGGGTTATCTGAAAATAGCATGTCATAGGTTATGATCGCAGTTGATGATATTACATAGTGTTAAAGCCGTCACATGACAGTACACCTAAAGAAGCCGACAAAAACCCTAACGAGCTTTGCAGTACATGTTTAGCAGGAACAAGAGATTGTGGGAAAGGCTTGTGCTCTCAGGACTTAAAACAATAGCTGTGTTTACACTACTGTAGGATTCTTTGCTATCCTAAAGATAAAAACATTTCATATCAATTATTTATTCAATCTTCTTCTAATCAGTTATAATACGACAAGTAGGTTTTAATTAAGATTCTTCAAGATAATCATTCAGATTATCAAGGTAAGATTCAGAGATGCTATAGCAAGAAATATATTAATCACTAAACTATTAGAAAGAAAGGTTTAAAATAGAAAGGGGCCTCCCTATCTCTTATCAAGGACAACAGCTACGAGAGTTGGAATGGTGAGAAAACTCAAAGACAATTCTGTTACAGTCCTGTACAAAATAGCAGACACAGACATCATAATTGAGAGATAAGAGGTCACAAGTTTCCCATATACCAAAAGGGGCCCATTCAGATCACAGCAACAAGATTCGTAACTGAATGATGTACTGGGAACCTTATCAAAGTTGAACAACCCAGCACTAATTAACCAGTAGTATGCATGAGGAATATGTGCCACCATGTCAGTGTTACAAGAAAAACACAAAATACATTTTACTTGAAGGTGAAATTAGAGTGTCATTGACTTTTCTTCTAATTTGAGCTGCAGGTTAAGAGGGGAATTGAACCCTCGTGTCAAGGTCAGATTCAAAAGTCGTCTTTGGCCTCTCCTTGTACTGAACCAGTTGATACACGAATAAAAGTTGCCACGTGCCTTGGGCTCTCCTGTCTCCCAATTGATACCTCTGTAAAGATTCACTCCAATAGTCAGAGTCATAGAGATGTACGGCACAGAAACAGACCCTTTGGTCCAACTCATCCATGCTGACCAGATATCCCAACCCAATCTAGTCCCACCTGCCAGCACCCAGCCCACATCCCTCTAAACCCTTCCTATTCATGTACCTATTCAGATGCCTTTCAAATGTTGCAATTATACTAGCTTCCACCACTTCCTCTGACAGCTCATTGCATAGACGCACACCCTTTGCGTGAAAAAACTGCCTTTTAGGTCTCTTTTATATCTTTCTCCTCTCACCCTAAACCTATGCCCTCTAGTTTTAAAAGTCTCTCACCCCAGGGAAAAGACTTGTTTATTTACCCTCATGATTTTATAAATCTCTTGGAGGTCACCCCTCAGTATCCGACACTCCAAGGAAAACAGCCCCAGTCTATTCAACCTCTCCCCATAGCTCAAATCCCCCAGCCCTGGCAACATCCTTGTAAACCTTTGCTGAACTCTTTCAAGTCTTAAGCAAAAATGGCTGATGACAGCCCCAACACAGAAACATAGAAAATAGATGCAAGAGTAGGCCATCTAGCCCTTTGAGCCTGCACACCATTCAATATGACCCTGCTTGATCATGCAATTTCAGTATCCCATTCCAAATTTCTCTCAATGCCCCTCGATTCCTTTAGCTGCAAGAGCCATGTCCAGATCCCTCTTGAATATTACTGGTTAAGTCAGATCCCAGACTGAAATCTGGCTTGAAATTTTATTATGGTTTTAGCAAGGTAGTCTTTTACATGCTGCAGATTTGATTTTAACAATAAAACAGAAGTGTGTTATACTCAAACAATTAAAAACAAAATCAAAATAAATCAAACTGTTAACATTAAAGATTTTAGAACACATGAAAATCTACAATCTCATTAAATCCAACAGCACTTCTTTGCAGTACTCACACCAGACAGAGAATTCCCTTTTCTATCACAGTGTTTGACTTAACAGATTCTTTAATTCCCAGTCCTGAGAATGTGAGACACTCTTCTATGACCTTCACACAACTGAGTGTAGTGCTGTCAGCTTCAAATAATCCCTTCAGGGTTTTAACCAAACACTTCTGGTTTGGAACTTTAAAACTAAACTCCTCAGAATAACCTATTTCTTAACAGTTGAAAACTATTTCCCTTTTGAGGACCAACTGTTTCACACATCCAGCTTCAGCCAAGACTTCTGAAAACACGAGGACTGACATCCATAAACTTTTTCCAAGCTATGAGTGGTTCTCCCAATCAAAAGCCACAAAACATTTGTTCTGAAAGCCTAATGCACATCTGTTTATTTTGTTAGCTCACAAAAAACTCTCTCAAGGAAAACAAATTTCCCATTAGCCTCCAAGAGCACTGTCTCTCTCCACATGTGCAGTTTTATAAATCACCAAGTTACAGAAATGTTTACAAATTAATTATTAAACTTTAAAGACACAGACCAAAAGAAGGGGCCATTAGCTAAAATCAAGCTCTTAAATAGATGATATTAAAATATGGACAAGTCACACATCTTACATCACAAATCTAAGTGCACTATTGAAATATGGTACAGCTTTTCAATACCACAGGCTACAAAATTTTAGAATCTTTAAAAAAGTGATATGTTTATTAAAATTTAACATTTGAACCAGCCAGAGGCATTCATCGGAGTGGATTTGCTTGGAATCGCATGGTCATCAGGTATCAATTCCGAATCAAGGGCAGTGTGCTTCAGTAATGATTAACAGTTACTTTGGTGTTTGAGGATCCCACACATGTCATGATTAATTGAATGAATTCACGCTTCCATAGCTCCCACAGGCAAGATGATTTTAATGTCTAAGTGCAAGTATAAAATCATGGTCCTAAATTGTTTAATGAGTGGCACTAAACCCAGACACTATTGATTAAACTTTCTTTCCCCAGCTTAAACAAACTAAAATTGCTCTCCCATTAGGAGATTATTTGTGTCCTCTTCAAACATATAAAAAGTATGTCACATACAAGTTAAAGCTGCAGTACAATGTTTGACAAGTGCACTGCTGAAGCTTTGTTTTTAGTTAATGTGGTTGCATAAGGAATATTTGTACCAAATACATTATTTCTCATTGGAGCAGCACACTAGAAATCAAATCTTCACAAAGATTAAACATTTTATACAATTGTGCAAAATTCCACAAATTGCATCCCTTTTAGACCCGAGTTGACATATGCACAGACCAGTTTCTGCACTTAATAAGTACTGCTATTTACTCTGAATAAATATATTCTAGCTACAGGCAAACTATCATAAACCATCAGAGGATGATCTCTAACTCCATTAGAAAACACCCCCTACATTTGCATACACACACACACAAAAAGGGTGTTATCAGCAGAGGGAAAGACTGTGCAGAAAGTTCAATAGTCCCTGTTCACATTGTTCGCACAGGTGATTCTTTTGGTTTGCAGGACTTGCTGCTCCTCGATCTTCCTACTTCCTGTACTCCTACTTGCTTATAGGAGGCACAGAGTGACTGGTTCCCCCTCAAAGTCTGTCTATTTGGTTAAGGGCCATAGATTACACCAATTGATGAGGAGAAACAAACTGCCTTTCTTCAGGCTTGGTGTATTCTTGCTGCAGAGAAAGGGACTGTTTCTTCCTTTTGGAGGTGCAATAGCTTCTCATCAAATGTTCACAACCACAAAACTGTTCAGCTACCTATGAGCCAATCACATAGCTGTTGGCAGGCAGAAGGTCTTTGCTGGTGATATCTGGTCTCCAAATCACAGACCAATTAGATGTTTGTTGCCAGTTGAATCTTATTTTGGTGCATATACTGATTCCAGTTCGTCTGCAACTCAACATCCCCCACTGATTGAACAGGCATCAAGGTAAACAGCACTTCGTAAAATTGCTGTCAACTTCTACAATCCTTGATTTTTAAAACAGTCCTTTTCCATTTCAGTCCATAATCAAAAACCCAAGAGGAGAACTGGGGAGAACAGTCCATAATAATCAATTCAAATTCAGTACCTATATAAATCAAAGACATGAGTAAAGAGAACCATGCTCTTAAGCAATAATTCTTGCTAATTTATTGTTTTGTCAGATTACACAGTACCATGTGTGATGGGATAGGCACTTCACAGAACTCACTGTTACCAGTGTTGTAATAGTCACTTCTTTAATAAAAGCCCATCTGTTATTTACAGGGCGCATACAACTCTTAGGAATGAATCATCCAAATGGCAACCTACACAGTTTGACTAGTGGCAGGAAATACAAGAGGCAGGGAATGGTCATCGCTAATATGATGAAGTCCTGTTTCCCCATGATCATTAACATGTTCTCCACCATCAAATTCTTTGTGATCACCAATGACCACAGAATGAATCTGTAGCACAACACAGCAGTCTGACCTCCGAGTCAGAGGTCAGAAGTTTATGCACTCTTATCCATCCTGGGAGCTGGCTTAGAGGGAAGGCACAAGGATCATAAAACTGGGTGGGATAGGGGAGGGAGATATGTTCCTTAAATCAGTATGCTTCTAGCAAGAAAAATAGAAAGAAGCAATGTTTTATTAGCTTGGGAAGTATATTGGGAAATAACAGAAGAGGCACGAGGAAATAGTAATTGAAACATATTTACAGAAAGAGAGGAGACAGTGAGGACTGCAGATGCTGGAGATCAGAGTCGAGACTGTAGTGCTGGAAAAGCACAGCAGGTCAGGCAGCATCCGAGGAACAGGAGAATCGACATTTCCGGCATAAGCCCTTCATCAGGAATCTGATTCCTGATGAAGGGCTTATGCTCAAAACATTGATTCTCCTGCTCCTCGGATGCTGCCTGACCTGCTGTACAGCACTACACTTTTGGCACGTACAGAAAGAAAGTCAAGAATAAGGGTTAGGTTAGGATTAAAGGGTTTTGCCCAAAGTCACCAGTCAGATAGTTTAGCAAATGAAAACTGAAAGAACTGCGGATGCTAGAAATCAGAAACAAAAACAGAAAGGTTCAGCAGGTCTGAAAATGTCTGTGGAGAGAAATCAGTTAACATTCCTAGTTCAGTGGCCCCTCCGAAGAACTGGTTTATAAGTTAACAAATTGGTTGATCAGTTAGCTGTGCAAATTCTTTAAAGATAGCAAGGTGTATTGAAATTATCAGAGCATTCTGAAAAGGTGACTAACTGGATATATGGCAGAGTATTATAGTAGTCTTGATGAGGAAGGGGAAAATAGTATAAAGTATGCTTGTGGGGAACATATGAACCAACTGTAAACGTTTCTATAGCTATGTAAAGAAAAGATTGGTGAAATCTAATGTAGGTCCTTTACTGTCAGAAACTGAGGAATTTATGATGAGCACAGTTTGACAAAACTTCAGTACAACCCACATCCTGCAAGGGTAAAGGCAAGGAGTAGATGTCAAAAAAAAACTATTTCTTCAAAACATGTTCAGCTTTTCAATAATTACTAACTGTGCACGTACAATCACAGTTGCGTTACCAAAAGAAATAAAAGTTAATTTCTTTGAATTGACCGTCTTCAATTTTTTGTTCTATTATTCCAGTGATAGGCCTGGAGCGTTTGAAATTATTTTGTTATAACAGTCTCAGGATGTGAATGGACCACTTCATTGAGGGGTCACAGTTTACGTGGTCTGAACAGAGAGCAAATAAAAAAATACTTTTCTATGCCTTAGACGTCCAGGGACAAATGGTCACATTGTGTTGTGCAATTCAATGGTTTCATTAAAAGTAATGTCCAATATAGACAGGAAAACGTTCAGCTATTAATTTAGTTATAACTTTGTGCTAGCAAAAGAGCAGCACTTTAAGAAATGATTGTTTTGCAACCAACTTTCCTTCTAAGCTGCACAGCAAGCATCGCACGGTTCTGCAAAGGCTGCACAGAAATGAGCCCCTGTATCACTACGATTTCATATTTCATTTATTTTGAGGACTTGAGTTTTGAAGGATTATGTAAAATTGACTCATTTCAAGTTCTGTAGCTAGCTGGACTGTTTTTTAAGACATCACTTGGACATTGGAACTTTTTTGTAAAATAAGGCATTTTTTGGAAACCATATGGATTTAGCAAATTTCTAGAAGTTATCAGCCTGGGTTTTATGGCTACCAGAAAGCTAGCTTCTGTTTGACAGTGTTTTGGAAGCAGTGGGGTTTGGGGTCGAGCCTGCAGTTTCCCAGCTCAGCTCCCTATTTCTGAAAAACAAAGCCTTACACGGCCAGTGCAGTACCTCGAACACTGATCCAGTTGTTCTTGTGAGATGCCTCTCAAGGGGCTTGTCTCAACTGCATCCGCAAAGATTCCAGAAACAATTGTATGTGTCCAGTAATCTGTGCACACAAGGCAAACCACCAGACTGACAGGTATTTGGACAATTCACTCCTTATCCTTTCTACCTTCAAATAGCAACAATCATTAGCAAAAAGCTTTTTTTCCCCCAAGACCTGCAGAAAAATCCATTTTTTTTGCTTTCCCCTACCTGGCATACACGTGCACGCATGCTCATATATGAGAGATTACTTACAGGGGTAACTATTTACTTTCATGTTATGAATTGTACTTGTTAATTAGTTTGAAATCTCCTGTTGAGTAAGCTTTATTTAATAAGTTAATAATTCTGTTTATTAAAAGACACCTAGATGATAGCTCTTTTTGCTATAAACCTAATACAAATAAAGTACATAATAGGCCATATCAGTGATTGGGTAAAGGATTTTATGTTGTGACCAGAGGCATTGTGGGACAAGTTGTCGGTAGTGTATTCCTCCCACTTTAGTTTTAAGTATGGCCATTTTCAAAAGAAAAGCACACAAAGAAATCACAGCGCACTCACAAGTCATAAGGAATATGAATTGCATGACCGCAATTCATTTTTATCACCAACAGCACAATACGATAATTCATAATTAGCATCCCTTGATCAGTAGGAGTTCAGATGAATCAGTTGGCAAGATTTTTGCAAGGTCTGTAAAAGTTTGTAGCTCAGGTTGAGGTTTAGGGTGTAGGTTTGCTCGCTGAGCTTAGGTTTGATATCCAGACGTTTCATTATCTGGCTAGGTAACATCATCAGTGGCGACCTCCAAGTGAAGTGAAGCTGTTGTTCCTGCTTTCTATTTATATGTTTGTCCTGGATTGGGTTCCTGGGGTTTGTGGTGATGTCATTTCCTGTTCGTTTTCAGAGGGGTTGATAGATGGCATCTAGATCTATGTGTTTGTTTATGGCATTGTGGTTGGAGTCTAGGAATTCTTTGGCATGTCTTTGCTTAGCCTCTCCTAGGAAAGATGTGTTGTCCCAGTCGAAATGGTGGGTTTTTTCATCCATGTGTAGGGCTACGAGGGAGAGAGGGTCGTGTCTTTTTGTGGCTAGCTGGTGTTCGTGTATCCTGGTGGCTAACTTTCTTCCTGTTTGTCCTACGTAGTGTTTGTAGCAGTCCTTGCATGAAATTTTGTAGATGACGTTGGTTTTGTCCAGTTGGTTTGTACTGGGTCTTTTAAGTTTGTTAGTTTTTGTTTGAGAGTGTTGGTGGGCTTGTGTGCTACTAGGATTCCAAGGGGTCATAGTAGTCTGGCTGTCATTTCTGAGACTGCTTTGATGTATGGTAAGGTGGTTAGAGTTTCTGGCTGTGTTTTGTCTGCTTGTCGTGGTTTGTTCTTGAGGAATCTGTGGACTGTATTTTTTTTGAGCCTCATAGCCCTACACACGGATGAAAAAAAACACCATTTCAACTGGGACAACACATCTATCCTGGGACAGGATAATCAAAGACATGCCAGAGAATTCCTAGAGGCCTGACACTCCAACCACAACGCCATAAACAAACACATAGATCTAGATGCCATCTATCAACCCCTCAAAAAACAAACAGGAAATGACATCACCACAAACCCCAGGAACCCATCCAGGACAAATATATAAATAGACAGCAGGAGACAATAGCTTCGCTTCACTTGGAGGTCGCCACTGATGAGGTTACCTAGCCAGGTAATGAAACGTCTGGATATCAAACCTAGAGCTAAGCGAGCAAACCTACACCCTAAGTTGGCAAGATGGTTGGTGTGGATCAGTTTAATGTCAACAGTTTCAGTTGGCATGGACTTGTCACCTCACCTCACTCGCGAGAGTGGAAGGCAATGGCAAACTACCAGAGAGAAACAAACCACGAAGCAAGAGACTCAGGGTGAAGCATCAGTCGGCAATAAGCCAAGGATTTACCTTCGGCAAAGCACTCATGAATGAAAACCAGGAGATGCACTTCTGTAATTGTTCTTAAAATGAAATGCCTCCTTGGGTTGGAATACTTAGTGGTTATTTACATTATTTTTCTATCAGTCATATAGTCTATTTATTGCGAGCTTATAATACCATTTTCCCATTTATCCAAATAATTTATACAGCGTAAGTAAATTCACAGTAGGAATTTTGCTAAAAGGAACCTGAATGCTTTAAAACTGTAAAATGATCAGTGATACAGCAGATACTAAATATTGCTTCTTTTCTGGGTGCATGGTCATCCACTGGGCTTGGTTAGAATTTGATTTCTATATGGGCCTTTTCTTATTTACTGCTTAACCCAAACCTAAATCTTGATTCAAGTTGTTACACAGGCTGAATGGAGCACAAGATGGTGATCCATAAACTTCATCCAATCCCAACATCTCTCCTGTAGTGTCTTTCACAGTAATTTGAAGCATACAGCTCCTGGTTTATCAATACTTAATGATTTGTGTCGTGTCTTTTATTTTCATTCATTCACAGGATGAGGTGTGGCTGGTTAGGTCAGTATTAATTGCCCATCACTAATTGCCAGAGGGCAGATAAGAGTTAACCACACTGTTGTAGGTCTGGAGTCACATATAAGCCAGACCAGGTAAGGATGCAGGTTCTTTCCCCAAAGGACATTAGTGAATTAGATGGATTGTTTTTGACAATCTACAATGGATTCATGGTCATCATCAGATCTTAATTCCAGATTTTTAAATTGAATTCAAATTCCAATATCTGCCATCATGGCACTTAAACTTGGTTCCCCTAGAATATTAAAACCCACATCCCCAGAACAACATTTCTCACTGCCTTGTCATTTCTCTATTTACTGACTATTGTGCATCTATCTCAGTTTTTCTTTCCTTCTGGGTGAGTACTGACACATGATGTTGCATGATAAGGCAGGAAAGGCTGGAACCTCTGTGCCCCTTATCTGATGGGAATATCTGTGGCATGGACATGTATTGAAAGCAAAGTGTGCATGTCATGGGGTCCTACAGAAAAGAGGACAGGCAAATGTGTGCAGCCATATGAGGTACATCAGGCTTCACTCTGTCTGTTAGAGACAAAAAAAAACTGCAGATGCTGGAATCCAAAGTTTGACTGTGGCATGAAGTGGGGATAGGCTTCCTGGGGGCTGGGAAACAGCAGCAACCGAAACCTGTGAATGTGCAAGGCAATGAGACAGAAGCCTTGTGGTGTAAAATTCCAAGCAGTGGAATGTGGTGAAACGGTTAAAAATTATGTCCCAATACATGTGTGAATCTAACCGGAATGGAGGTGTTGCTTAGTCCCGTGTGAATCTTCTTATCTGTATGTAACCAGAATGGAATGTGTTTTTTAGCCTTGCTCTGCTGTTCACATGAATGTTTATATCTGGAAAAGAGTATATCAGCTGGAAAAGTCTCCAGTTCGGTGAGTCTGCTCCGGGGTTACGTTTAACCGCCGAGCGTGGGTTGTTGGCAACCGCTCTACGAGAACTGACGGCTCCCAGTTTTGGTAACATGTAGAGTGAGTATAAGCCAGACCCGTTCTGGCGACGCTGCGGGGAATAAAATGCCCATATTCTAGCAGACTCGCCTCTTGGTCGTTTGTTCTGTGTCAGACTACTCTCCTACGAACCTGACCTTGAGAATTTTTTAAAACAAGCCTGGACAATATGCAGTCTAGATTATGAATTGACAGCATTTACACATAAAGCAAGACTGATAACCTGTGGCAATGGAAATACGTTAGCATGCACGGGAAGTGAATGCCATTAATGAAGACTTTTATTATTTATCTCAGTTCAGAAGCAGGAATATAGAATATCAGACTTTAGGACTGCAACAAGGATTGTGACCCTAACATGCCTTACCTGGCTACTCATACAGGGAGCGGGATCTAATCAACTTCATGCTTGCAAGCTAAAGCTAAAGACAGATTTCCTGTTGAGAACAACTTGCTGCAAGAACATATAGTATCGAGGAATGCATTACACCACTAGCTCAAGGACTTACCCAACTTGATGAATGTGTGTTCCTTTACTGGTAGGACTGGCTGGTGCAGACTGTGTGAGATTTGTGGAATCTAGAATACGTTGTGGTCGGGCATTAACTGTAGCCTGCAGGGAAACATTTATCAAAATAGTAAAACTTTTATAATATGATGAATTCACATATCAAATATTCATAAATCATCTGGAAAGAACATATTATATTTAGTTATTCCATTTTATTGGAATAAATATACCAAGACTGATCAAGGGATCTGAGGCATCGATGTCACATTATTGCAAAATTTTCAAGAATTTAATGTTTGCTTTATCAGCATTATAAAAAATTAGTCATTTTGCTTTTTTTTAAAAAAAGATAAACTTGTAAGCATGGTTAAATCACGATTTTGACATTATTTAGGTCTAGAAGCTCAGCATTACCCCTAAACTGTTGTGCCCAAATTTTCAATAGCAAAATATAAACAAAATCCAATTTTTCACATGAACTCCGTTTCAGCATTACTCTTAAAAAGGATGGTGTTTCATTTTGTTATAATATTCAACGTAACATTTTTGAAAACAAGAAAGGAAAATAAAGTGAGCAGGGCACTTTGCATTTCAAAACAGACTCCAGAAAGATCAAATAAAAGACATCAAATAGGCAGATTGTAATAAATTAAAATCAGCAATGAAGTGTTATGGACCAGACCCGAGACCCCAATTTTTATGTTTCGTTAAAGGCAAGTGTAAGCTGCTGAGTTTCAGATGTGTTTCAATTTGTCCCACACCAGGCTTTAATCAAAGCACCTTGTTTTGGCATTTTAACTGTAAAAACTGTGAAAATAAAGAATTGACATAACTTTAACTCTATTGAAGTACTTAACAAGTATTTAACCAATAATCATCATCTGCTCAAATATAGTCAGCATTCCAGAAACACACCCATAGCACAAATATAATTCAGCGAAAGAGTTTTGGTTCTCATGTGCAGTCCAGTCCAGACCCTCCAGTCCAGAAAAAACAATCTGCCACTTTTGATTTATATGAGGAAGGCTTGCAGTCAAAGACTTCACTGTAGCAGCCGGGAACTCAAACATTTAACTCCAGCAGCCAGCAGAAATCTTCTCACTAATTAAAAGCAAAACTAAAAGCCTTCCAATGTCTGTTAGAGCCCTGACCCTGCCCAGATTCTTTTGTCTCATTAAACATTAACGCAGAAGAACTCCAAACTGTTTACCAACTGCCTGTCTGAAGGAGACACCATTTCAGTACCATTGTGATAAAACCCCTCTGCAAGAAATAGCACAGAACACATCTCTTATAGGCACAGTACGATCACACAAGAGATAATTCTAACCAACACAGCCTGACCAGACCAACCCTGCCTGCTGGACCCACCTCAGCTCACAGAGACAAAAGGAAAACGTCAAACAGGGCCAACAAAAAATTCAAGTTACTGAGGTAGGACTAACAAAAAACTATGCAATCCACCACCACCAAAGGATAGAGCCATTTAAAATTTTCTTTGCAAACTTGAGAGAGGCAACTATCAAGGAACATGGATAGGTATACAGTCACAAAAGCCTTGATTAAAGCAAGTTAACCCAGAAAATGCAACAAATCACTTTAACAGTTGGAAAGAAAGTTTAAGTGAATAACAGGTAACTGTAGAACTGATATCAAGAATTTCATCCTTTCAAAATGGTAACTCATACATAGAATGGGCTGCAGGAAACAAAAGCACATTCTACCATTTCACAGCTGCAAGCTGGGAGGGGGAGACTGGAGGTTCATTGTCAACCACTGAGCTGAGAGAGTTTTTAGACACATATCTTCATTGGGATCCTCTCAAAGGGTATGCATGAGAATGTGATTAAAGAAAATATATTGTACAGCAGCATTTTAGATCATAATAATCTATTTCAAATTCAACACTAAGCCTGTACATCATTAAATCTACTTGAACAAAGGTCATATCTATTGAGAGTTGGCTCTGTAACCAATAAATGACCAAATCTGAGCATCAGGTAGCTACTCTATAAGTTACCATTTGTTAGTGTGTTCTTCAGCGTTGACTCAAGTCCACTTTCCCTGTGTGCTAAACAGAAAAGCATTCTTTACTCTCACACATAACCTCTCATGACTATGATCTTTAACCATCCTCTGCAGATCTGCAGGGTTTTTAACCAAAACTATCTGCACTCATTAAGTATACATCTTAGTTGTAACTATTATCTTTGCCATTCTTATTTGGCTAATATTTATATTGTTTTCAGGCAATCCATCATTTAACTTAAAAATCTCTTGTAAGAAAGATACCAAATGTTTCTAAACTTTGTGACTTGTTATATCAACATATGAACAAGCAAAAATATTTTTGTACAAAAATAGCAATAAACCTTGAGAGGTGCCCATCAGTTAAGAACTCAAGATTGGCAGCATTGGAAGTACCAAGTAGACTCTTCTCCAGGATGCCTAATGTCGTAAGAAGTATTTTGTAACATGCATTATGTATTATTGCTTGATCATTTCTCGCAAGCTATCAATAGCTTCTTTCCACATTTGTGCTAATTATAATTAGCCTTTAAACATCTGATGAATTTTTCAGGTGCTTTAAAACTACTTAACAATTATATTGTTGGGACATTTATTGTTATTTACAATCATGCTAAATATGGAATTAGAATAGATGATAATTGATTTTGGAATGCATGACAACTCTGCAAACCCAGTTTGAAACGTTAAAGCCAAATCTACATCGGAGGTGGTAAAAGGGTTCTTGGCAAAGGGACTTGTATTATGGAGAGCATTTTTCTCAACACAAATTATTAATAGCTAAGGGGAGAAATGCTTGGAATGATGTGCAACTAAAATGTACATTAGCAAGGTCACGTGCTCCAGACATTATTTAAAACTTGGTCCAACGCATATAAAAGAACTTCTAGAGACCAGAGCGATTGCCCAGCCATCAAAGCAACCAAATATGGCATCAAACAGTATTCATAAAACTTAAATCAATAGGAATAAGGGGGAAATACTCTGCTGATTGGAGTCATTAGCCCTAAATACTTGTTTCAGGAATTTCTCATAGCGCTCTCCTCGGACTAAACATCTTCAGCAGCATGATCAATAACCTCCCCTCTTGCAGCAAGATCTGGAAAGCAGCCAGATCTGGACTGATAAGAGACAAGTACCAGACAATGGCCCTGTCCAATAAGAAATAACCTAGCTATCTCCACTTAAAAGTTAAATGGCATTAATATTGCTGATAGTCCAACATCAATCCCCTGGGAGTGACCACTGACCTGAAACTTATCTGGACTCGTTATATAAATACTGTGGCTCTCTGAGCAGGTCAGAGGGTCTGAACTCTGCACAAGTAACTCATCTCCTAACTCTCCAAAAGCCTGTCCCCTATCTACAAGTTACAGGTCAGGAATGCAATGGAATCCTCTCTACGTATCTGGATGAGCTCCAACAAACTTAAGCAGCTCGACGGCATTCAGGACAAAGCAGTCGACTTGATTAGCACTCCATACACCAACTTAAACATTCACTTCCTCCAGCACCAGCACACAGTGGCAGTAATATGTACCATCAAAAGATGCAAAGCAGTAATGTGCCAACCTTCCTTTGACAATAGCAGCCAAATCTGTGATCGTTACCTTGAATTATTATGGTATCAGATATATGAGAACATATATACAACAGATATATATACAGATTCTCCTTCAAGCCACACACCAACCTGACGTGGAACTATATTGTCACTCCTCAATATCACTGGGTCAAAATTCCTCCCTAATTGTATTGACTATGGCAGTTCAAAAAGGTAGCTCACCACTTTCTTCTCAAGGACAACTGGGGATGAGCAACAAATGTTAGACTTGACAGCAAAATATGAAAAATATTTGCACATTACATTGCTCACGATTAACTGAATTTAGACATGACTTGAAATGAAGAAACATGGACAGTCTTGTATTTTTAAGATGTTCTTCAGGTCAGTTTTATGCTGTTCAACCTTTGAGGCAAAACTGACCATGTTCACCACCTGGAGTTCTTGGTAGGCTTTTGGTAGGTAGATAGGTTACAGCTAAAACCAATCTGCCCCCTGCAGATTCTGCCTTAATTAGGATAGGATAGAATGTTCAAAGTTTGTGAGAAAATTTGTAGCTCGGGTGCTCGTTGTGGTTCTGTTCGCCGAGCTGGGAGTTTGTGTTGTAGACGTTTCGTCCCCTGTCTAGGTGACATCCTCAGTGCTTGGGAGCCTCCTGTGAAGCACTTCTGTGATCTTTCCTCCGGCATTTGTAGTGGTTTGAATCTGCCGCTTCCAGTTGTCAGTTCCAGCTGTCTGCTGCAGTGGTCGGTATATTGGGTCCAGGTCGATGTGCTTAGTGATTGAATCTGTGGATGAGTGCCATGCCTCTAGGAATTCCCTGGTTGTTCTCTGTTTGGCTTGTCCTATTATAATAGTGTTGTCCCAGTCGAATTCATGTTGCTTGTCATTTGCGTGTGTGGCTAATAAGGATAGCTGGTCGTGTTGTTTTGTGGCTATTTGGTGTTCATGGATGGGGATCGTTAGCTGTCTTCCAGTTTGTCCTATGTAGTGTTTTGTGCAGTCCTTGCATGGGATTTTGTACACAACATTGGTTTTGCTCATGCTGGGTATTGGGTCCTTCGTTCTGGTGAGTTGTTGTTTGAGAGTAGCTGTTGGTTTGTGTGCTGTTAGGAGTCCTAGTGGTCGCAGTAGTCTGGAAATTTGGAAATGCTCTTGATGTATGGTAGTGTGGCTAGTCCTTTGGGTTGCGGCATGTCTTCATTCCGTTGTCTTTCCCTTAGGCATCTGTTGATGAAATTGCGCGGGTATCCGGTTTTGGCGAATACATTGTATAGGTGTTGTTCTTCCTCTCTTTGCAGTTCTGGTATACTGCAGTGAGTTGTGGCCCTTTTGAATAGTGTCTTGATGCAACTTCTTTTGTGTGTGTTGGAGTTGTTGCTTTCGTAGTTTAGGACTTGGTCTGTGTGTGTGGCTTTCCTGTATACCTTTGTGGTGAATTCTCCGTTCTGTGTTCTCTGTACCATCACTTCTAGGAATGGGAGTTGGTTGTCCTTTTCTTCCTCTCTAGTGAATCTGATTCCTGTGAGTGTGGCGTTGATGATCCGGTGTGTGTTCTCTATTTCTGTGTTTTTAATGATTACAAAGGTGTCATCCACATATCTGACCCAGAGTTTGGGTAGAATTTGCAGTAAGACTGTTTGTTCTAATCTTTGCATTACCGCTTTTGCTATGAGTCCAGAGATGGGTGAGCCCATGGGTGTGCCGTTGATTTGTTCATATATTTGGTTGTTGAATGTGAAGTGCGTTGTGAGGCACAGGTCCAGTAGTTTGAGTATGCAGTCTTTGTTGATAGGTTCAATGTCCTGTTGTCTGTTCTGTATGTTCAGCAGGTTGGCTATTGTTTCACTGGCTAGCATTTTGTCAATAGAGGTGAACAGTGCTGTTACATTGAATGAGACCATGGTTTCTTCTTGTCTATATGTATATTCCTGATGATGTCCAAGAATTCCTGTGTTGACTGTATAGAGTGTCTGGATCCGCTGGTCAGGTGTTTCAGTTTCTGCTGTAGTTCTTTCGCCAGTTTGTGTGATGGTGTCCCTGGTAGTGATACTATGGGTCTGAGTGGGATGTCTGGTTTGTGCACTTTAGGTAGCCCATAGAATCTGGGGGTGTTGTTGCTTTCAGGTTTCATTCTTTGTAGGTCAGACCTAGTTATCTGTCCGTTTTTTTGTAGGTTCCTCAGTGTGTTGTTTATCCTATTGGTAAGCTGTGGGGTGGGGTCAAACTCCCTCTTTTGGTAGGATACCCGCACAATTTCATCAACAGATGCCTAAGGGAAAGACAACAGAATGAAGACATGCCACAACCCAAAGGACTAGCCACACTACCATACATCAGGAGCATTTCCGAACTGACAGCCAGACTACTGCGACCACTAGGACTCATAACAGCACACAGACCAACAGCCACTCTCAGACAACAACTCACCAGAACGAAGGACCCAATACCCAGCATGAGCAAAACCAATGTTGTGTACAAAATCCCATGCAAGGACTGCACAAAACACTACATAGGACAAACTGGAAGACAGCTAACGATCCCCATCCATGAACACCAAATAGCCACAAAACAACACGACCAGCTATCCTTATTAGCCACACACGCAAATGACAAGCAACATGAATTCGACTGGGACAACACTATTATAATAGGACAAGCCAAACAGAGAACAACCAGGGAATTCCTAGAGGCATGGCACTCATCCACAGATTCAATCAATAAGCACATCGACCTGGACCCAATATACCGACCACGGCAACGGACAGCTGGAAATGACAACCGGAAGTGGCAGATTCAAACCATTACAAATGCCGGAGGAAAGATCACAGAAGCGCTTCACAGGAGGCTCCCAAGCACTGAGGATGTCACCTAGACAGGGGACAAAATGTCTGCAATACAAATTCCCAGCTAGGATAGAATATCACAGATGATTGAGTTTTGGTCAAGTTGCTGGCTTGGGATCCCTCTCTGCTTTTTATATGCGCATGCTTTTAAAGAAGGGTGCACCATTTACTAACAAGATCCAGGTGATTTCAAAACTCGTGTGAAGCCTTCAGAGTGTCCTTTAACACACCCTTCGATCACCGTGACAGTGCACCCAGATTAAGCTCTCCACAGGAAAGGCACTTTGGTACACCAGGGTCAGGCATTCTGGCTGCCCCAACTCCGTTGCGACTGCTGCAATATTGGATAGATTCTTGGCATATCAACATGGGTGAGAATGTCAGTGTCATTAGACTCTTCAATCCAGGTTTTTTAAAAAAATGATTCATCTGCCATGGTGGAGTCAAACCTGAGTTCCCAGAACATTACCCGAGAACTTGAATTAACAGACCTAATATCACTAGGTCCTCGGCTTCCCAAGTCCCATATGCATAGAGCAGTGCGGAATAGACTATTGTTTGCCAAGTCTCAGTTTGGTAAGCTTCCTACTCTCCTTCATTCCTTCTGATCTTTGAAATGTGCTGAAGGTTACACTTGTTTTGATTATTCTTGAATAGTCTTATTGTCAATACAGCTATCTCAAGGGAGTCTGCTGCCAAGTTAAGTGAAATTACCCAGTTCTGACATGGATTGAAACATCGAGATGGTGCTTTCCTGGAGCAAGCTGGTACATTATTTCACTTTACTTTATAATAATGACACAGTTTTAATATGCATGAGAAAACAAGCCCAGCTCCATGTATGCCTATGGAGACTCTGGTCTTTGCCTGGAGTTGGCTGTGATTGTGCAGTTTCCAGTTCATTTGGGTGGCAACATGACTACCATCCAAGACACGTGTGAGCAAGCCGTCCATCGTGGAACTATTGAGCCACTGTATAATTCTCTCAGGGCATTCAAATTTCTTCATCACCTTCCAAAGGCTCTCATGGCTGACTGAGTCAAATGCCTTGGTCAGGTCAATAAATATGTCGAGATCCATGTTCTGTTCTTGGCATTTCTCCTACAGCTATCCAATGGCAAACACCTTCAGATCAGCAATCATTAGCCAGATGATGCATGCACCTTTTCCACAAAGCCAACATGGTTTGCCATAGCTTAGAGGGAACAAAAAATGTATCTGCTGGAAAATGGTTTTCTAAAATGCAATGCTTCTGTGCACATGCATATCATGAATAATCATGCTCAATAAAGATGATAGTTTTCATAAGGTGTCCCATTATTTGCATTGCCACATCTCTTACTTAGAATGGATTAAAATATACTGCAGCACTTTGTTTTTTCCATCCTTGCTAGATGCTGAGATGAAACGTGTAGGCAGCAGGTCAGCAGCATCTAGCAAGCTCGCTGTCTCACAGTTGCTTTTTTTTTGTACTCACTGCCATCCTCCACACAGCTACCAAAGCTGCAGCTTTGGATACGTTCAAAAGCATTCCATGAATGACTAATTTGTTTGCAGTATTTTCTCACGAACATTTAATTCATAATTTTATCAATCTTCAAAGAAAATTATTGAAATTCTAAAAATGCTATTATTTGCTTTTTGATTTGAACTGCAGGTTAAAACACAATCCAGGTAAGGCTGGTTTTGGTCAAAATGAGACATGATACCAGAGGAATGATGTGTGTTCAGATGTCCGGTCATTCTCACACTTCACATTGCAGGTCAGATACAGAGCAAAGCATCTGCTCTGCTCAAACATACACCTCAACTCTTGGTGAAGAAAAACATTCCACATTGGCCAAGATATAAACAGTGCAAAATAAATGCAAGTTCTTCCATTAATCTGGGTTGGCTTTGAACCTAAGAGATGACTGAGTATTCTGGTAACCCAGTCTGCCACCCAGAGCTTTTCTCCTTCTGACACCCTAAAGGTAATATTTTCTGAAGCAATGTATTACGAAGAAATTAAAAGCATGAAAATATTTGTCCAATATGTGAGCTATCTGCATTTAACTTTATAAATCTGGATCTTATCAATGTTGCTTAGACAGTTCCATACCAGATATTTTCTTGTACAGAGATGAATATAATTAGAAATCTCTGAGAGATAACTGTTCTGGTGTCTGAGAAACAGGGCACACTGGCAATTTCGATTGAGCAAGACACCTCTGAGATTATAGAGTCAAAGAGCTGTACGGCATGGAAGCAGACTCTTCCGCTCAACTTGTCCATGCTGACTAGATACCCTAAATTAATTTAGTTCCACTTGCCAGCATTTGACACAAATCCCTCTAAACCCTTCCTATTCATACCATCCAGACACCTTTGCACTTGAACCAGCCTCCACCACTTCCTCTGGCAGCTCATTCCATACACACACCACCCTGTGTGTGAAAAAGTTGCAACTCATGGCCCCTTTTAAATCTTTCCCCTCTCACCATAAACCTATGCCATCTCGTTTGGGAACCCCCCCCACCCCAGGGGAAAGACCTTGTCTATTTATCTGATCCATGCTCCTCATGATTTTATGAGCTGCAATAAGGTCACCCCTCAGCCTCTGACACTCCAGGGAAAACAGCCTAAGCCTATTCAGCCTCTCCTTACAGCATCCCTCCCTGGCAATATTCTTGTAAATCTTTCCTGAGCACGTTCAAGTTTCACAAAATCTTTCCTATGGCAGGGAGACCAGAATTGAATGCATTGAGAGAGTGTATAAGGAACATTGGGGGAATATGAATAGCTGATGTCAAGCTTCACTTTAGACCAAAAAACGAAAGGTGAAGAAACAATGAGGATTACAGAGAGGAGGAATAGTACCAAGCCCAAATGCTCGTGATTAGCAGGAGCAGGAGAGGACACTTTGACATTACTACTATCAGAGTGTTAGCAAGATGGCACGAGACTCAGCAAATGAGTGAATTGGGAATTGAGAGACAGCAACAGCCAAAGTAAGAACAAAGGGAAAACTGACAAGGAAGATTGCAATGGACAGAAGGCAGTAAATGTGGAGTTGCAAGTTAATCAGTTTGGAATATTTTCCCTTGTATCATATCCCACAGTGCAGATGAGGACAGGATAAACCCCTCAGGCATGAGAACAATGATTAAGTCTGAGGTGAAGTTGGGCTTTTCAATTATTTGAAATATGAGTTGAAAGTAACTGCATGACTTTTATAAACTATTTCCTGCATTCACCTAGCCCTACAAAATTTAAGGATCAAATTAAATTTGCACTTCCTTCTTACATATGGACTATATTAATGCTTCACAGTAGATTAAAAGATTTTCGATGATTTTATATACAGAGCAGATTCTAACACTAATTCCCAAAGATCCCAAGCTGGTGATAAAAACAATCTCAAGATTTATCACTGTCCTGTATTCATATTTTAATGGATGTAGCTTTTTGCAAATGTACACAACATGCATACTATAATTCAACCTTGACGTTTTAGCCAACGAATTAGAATTCCAAATTAAGTTTGCTGGGTTTGCTAGATATAAAATGGAAGAGAGGGTGGGCTGATGGAAAGGTGAAATACTTGTTAATCAGAAATAAAAGTTTTTTGTCTTCACATGAAATGAAGAGTATTCAATAATGGCTTCAAAGCAATGTGTCATTTTCATGAGAATTCTATGAATTCTTCAAGGGACTATTCCTTCTTTCACAATTGATTGGCACAAGTTTTTAAAGGCAAGAGTCATTCCAATGCAAGCATTTCCATGCTTAGTAGTTTTGTTCAACACCTCAGGTCTGTGGTCAGTTACATTCTCCATGTAAGCAGCTCATCCTGAAATACAGCACACTGTAAACCTCAGAAAAACCAGTTTCATGCTCATTGTCCAAAAACAATCTCTGCATTCTGTAAAAAAAGTTATAAATGATTCATTGAGCTGCGTTCAGTTCTCAGATAACCATTTCTTTTGTCCATAAATAGAATGTAATTTATTATAGAACGTAGAACACTACAGCACAGAACAGGCCCTTCAGCCCACGATGTTGTGCCAACCATTGATCCTATGCATGTCCAGCAGTCTCTTAAATGTCCCCAATGACCTTGCTTCCACAACTGCTGCTGGCAACGCATTCCATGCTCTCACAACTCTCTGTGGAAAGAACCCGCCTCTGACATCCCCTCTATACTTGCCTCCAACCATCTTAAAATTATGACCCCTCGCGATAGCCATTTCTGCCCTGGGAAATAGTCTCTGGCTATCGACACTACCTATGCCTCTCATTATCTTGTATTATGAAATAGCATACTGGAAGACTAACGCTGTGGTGTATTAATGTCATGTCAATCACATTGTTATGGTATCAGGTGTTAAATAAATAATTATTAAACACATTTCATTCCAAAAAATGGTCTCATGGTGCAGTAGCAGCGTCCTGACATCTTGGCCAGAAGGTCTGGGTTTAAGTCACTCTGCCACAGAGATGCACCATCACACATTCAAACAAGTTGATTAAAAAAAAATGAATAAGTTAAAAGAGGACAGGTGGGCAGGGGAGACAGGAGATTTGCAAGACTTGCATTAGAGAGAATAAAGTTGCTGTCAAGGAAAAGCTGTGTCTTAATTCCCTATTCACTACTTGGCTGTGGTCCATTTAACATGCTGGACAAGCCAAATAACCTCTAATAAGCAAGAAACTGGAATTAGGCTAAATTTGCAGAGAATGAAATTGTAGTTTTCACACTGCATGAAAGCTTAAGGAAACTTTCAGTCTATTTACACAAGAAAAGTAATATAAAGAGACAAAGAACAAACAACTGAGTTTCAAATTGGTCACGTTTTCACAGACGCTTCTTTACTGCTTAGTGCCCACGGCACAGTTTCCATTCCAGCAGAGAGAGAAGCCATCAGTGTTTCAGTATTGCCCAGGAACTTCAGATGGAGGTCAAAATGCTGCCCGTCACAACTGTGGATCTCAGTGCTCAAGTAGGTTATCGAGGGCTACCTTGGAAAATTGGCAAACTGACTGTGAAGCACAAACCTACAACTCTCTTTTATAATCCCACTATTGCCACTCCACCAATGCCACATCAGCTGTCTCTCAACTGCTAACACATATGTGAAAAGAACAGCATTTGAAGCTGGGCCCTGCCCTGAGGTGCACTAGGGTGTTCTGTTAGGCTATCTAGAGTCTCCTTACAATGAAAATCAGCAGCCTTGCTACCAGCCACCCTTCAGCCATTGGAGAAGTACTAGCCCAGGGAAAAAGGTAACAGTAAGAAATGCATTACTCAAGGATGAAAGTTTGTTTAAGAGAAAGGATAGAGGATACTTACCAACTTTTCACAATTTTAGTGATATATGGTGAGGATTTAAATATTCTTTGGAAAATTCAAAAGGACATGTCAAGCCATATTACTATCTATTCCAGTAATACGAAATGCATGCTCTATGGATTAGTTAAAAATGAAAATTATCAGCAGCTATTTTCAATATTATAATTCAAGTGAATAACCTCAAGAAAAGGATGTTCAAAGGCAAAAGTTTTTCCCCCACTTTAATGATTCATTGGCCACAGAATTTCAACTACATCTACATAAGCAAAGAAGGGTAGACAAGTAAAACTTGCCACAAGTATTGCTTCCCACAGCTCTGAATTTTGAAAATCACATTGATATTCTCAGTATCTCCAAAGACAGTCTATTTTCAAAGAAATGGTAGAGATTTCTAGAGCTCCTGGTATAAGTGTACGCATTTGACTTTGTTATCTTGTATAGACTACACCATTTCATCGATTATTCTCTAGTTCAGAGGTCAGGAACAGCTACATTCAAATCTCACCCAATACAATTATTAATGTATTTGCAGAAACCGTTAAAATTAAGGCTATTTTTCATGTTGAGACTCTCATTCTTACATGAGACATCATGCATTGGCCATGAATTTCTGATCATGCTGTCATTGTGGGAGTTTTGGGAATGGTATTAGATTACTACATTATTGAAATACTGCTACTGTGCTGAATATAGATCTCACAATAATAAAATACTGGCAGGAAGGGTAGTTTAAACTTCAAATGATCACTCTTAATTGTTTCTACTATGACAACTGTGTCAACTAAATACAGCAGAATTACTGTCAGCTCAGACTGGTAATATTCAGCTCGAGTGAGGATTATGCGTAGGATTGAAAGTTAACACTGGAGGCCGTGGACAGCAGTGAAAAGGGGGTGGGAGTGGGGTGTAAATGAGCATGTAGGCTCAAGATCAATACTGAAGGGTTCACTTTTAAAAGCCAATTGTTGCTCAGAAGAAGTTTCACTAATCTGCTAAGTGAGTTCATTATTTTCTGATAGTCAGGAAGCTAGGTTAACTGAGTGATCCAAGGAGCTTTGATTACAACTGGCACTCCATACCAGATTGCTGTGGAAGGCGGCAGTATACTGATTCAGTCCTTGCCTTTCTTCACCAAGTAATTGGTATTTCTGCATCATCAGAGTTTGAAAAATTACTCACGTGAAAGACAACTATCAAACAAAAATGATGGGGATGTGTTAATTTTTACATCCATGAGTCAATGCTCTGGTACAAGTCAATTTGGGGCAGTGACAGTCAACTGCTACAAAAGACTCAGACATTTTACAGGAATGACTGATGCCACTTAATGTAATAATGATGTGAACTATCAATATTTGAGTATTCGAGCCACTGTCCTCTGTAAAAGCCAGAACAATAATCCATACCTTATTTCTTCCCTCCTACTTTGGATATAACCTTTTGCTTCAGGTAGGGTCATAACTATGTTCTTGCCACAAAATTCATTATTAAATAAGAGTATTATTAAATAATGGAAAACTAACGAACAGCCAAAGTGTGGATATTCAGCTTTAAAAACAGCAATATGCTTCAATGCATCCGTCTCTTGTAAGTCAGAAACAGCTAACCTCACTGTGTCATGAGCTTAAATTTGTTCCTGGAAGTGAAGGAATTTATTATGTATTAATATCTCAAACTTATACAGATACAAAATAATGCATCAAATTTTACATCCACCTAAACCAAAGCTAAAGACAACAGGGCCTTTATTTGACATCTTACCTGAGAAGCACTGTAGCATTTGGGAAATGTTGTTCGAAAATGAAAGTCTTATGTCCCCAAGCCCTGTTTGAAGTTCAAACCCAGTGTAACTCACTGGATCATAAGTGAGGTTGCTACCAAAGGAACTAAGCTGATGCTTGGATGTTGATTGAGGCACTTTTACAGTCACAGTATTCAAATGCTCGATATTTAGGAATGCTATTACTTTTCATCATACCTTGTAAGCTGTGTTGTTGAGCACCTTCATAGCAAGGTCTGAGACTTCTGGGAAAGGATCTGCTGCCAAATGAAGCAAAACACGCCAAATTTGGGTGTAGACGCTGTTGAATGATACACCTTTAAAATAAATGTTTTGGCTCGTTAGTGGAAATTCACATTGTTAAAGTCAAACTGGTCACATTTAGCAACTTTCACCTCTTGCGCCTCCTGGACTGTTACTTTTGCAGTGGTTTGATGCCTAATACTTAAATTTTTTAAACTCAAATAGCAATTAAATTTATTCTCAAAGATATTACATTTTTCATCAATATCTCCAGAAATGCAACATTTATTAAACATTGGCCTACATTCTGGTGATGTTGGCAAACTTTGCAGAAAATACCCCAATGAAGTACAGTAATTCATGCACCATAATGCTACAAAGACATTCAAATACTTTTATTTCTGGAACTCATTAGTTGAATGCTCAAAGCCAATTCTCTCCCATCCCACTAATAAAATAGATTTTGACCCAATATATCATTCATGGCATTAACAGTATATTATTATTGTGATGCTGGAGGTTATTCATAAATAATTCAGCAGGTAAACACTTGATAATGAAGCTACAATAATACTTGTGAAGAATTTAGCAACTAACAGCAGAGTAGAATAGTTAAGATTAAAATTACACATCAATAAACAAATGCTTAGCAACTGGCATTAAATGTCTTCTGAAAATTAGTTTGCCACTTCTTCAAAGTTAAAATAACCAAACATAACGAGAGACAGCACAGGAAAGTAAAATAGAAACAGAAACAGAAACAGCTCGAGAAACTCAGCAGGTTTGGTAGCATCCAGGTACAGTTTCAGGTCCAGTACTCTTCTGTTCTTAGAAGAGTCAGTGGACCCAATATATTAACCCTGCTTTCTCTGTTTTTGTTCTGGATTTACAACAACCACAGTTCTTTGATTTTGACCAGATGGTGAGATTTGGTGCAGCATATTGCTTAGCTTTTCACTGCCTCGGGGATATGTTAAACAATATAGCAGCATTTGCACAGCAAATCACTGTGTTATGTGCAATAACTTCTGGATTAAAGCACATGGGATTGAAGCAGCACTAAGAGTATAGGTACAATATTGGCGAAGAAACAGAAAGCAGTGTGCTTTGTTGAATGGCTACTTTCAGAATGGAAGGAAATAAAGAGTACTTTCCCTCAAGCTACTATATAAGGATCATAGCTCATTTTAATATACAGGATTAATAATGTGGACTTTGATAGAGGGGGCACAATTCCAAAGTCATAAACGTAAGGACGACGGTAACAGGTTTCAGAATTGCATGAAGAGATTGGTGAAATGTGTAAGCATATGGTGGATGGAATTTAATGCAGAGAAATGTAAAATGATGCATTTTGGGACATAAGAAGGAAGCTAACACAAGCTAAAAAATGCAAGATTTGGGAGTGAATACATACACACATCTTTGAAGATAGAAGGATAAGTTGACTAAACTTTTAAAAATGCTTTTGAACCATCACTTGAAGAGTCTGATGGACTCAATGTTAACTCTGTATCTCTCTCTCTACAGGTGTTGCCAGGTCTGATAGGTTTCTTCATCCTTTTATGTTAGTTACGGGATTTAAGATAATTGGTTAAGAAAAACACTAGAAGCAAAATAATGTTTCAAGCAAAATGCAAGATATGATGGCTTTCAAAAGGGCATTAGGTATTAATTAATAAAAACAAAATCATGCAAGGGAAAAAGAGCTAATGCAAAAAACCTCTGCAAGCAGAGCAAGACAAATGACTGCACTTTATGTTTGATAATTTAGAATTCTACGTCACACCAAAATCACTGGAATTTTTAAAAGATAAAATCAACGCAGCATAATCACAAGTGAAGACAAAGCCAGATTCTATTAAAAAATATATTCAAAATATTTTCATTGTTCAGATACTTCATTTACAAAATAATAGTGCAACAGTGAATGCTCGTGCACAAGGGAAAAGGCAATGTATTATGGAGACAGCAAGGTGAGAGTTTACACAATCAAAAGAGCAGGTTAAATCATCGATCAAATTTGTTCTGTCTTTTCCAGGGAAATCAAACAAACTTAAGTTAGTTAATCAACATCAGAGTTCAGCGGGGAGATGGACAACTCTCTTGAAATAAATGTAAATAACAATGCACAGTCTTGTTGAATGGCATCACCGTCAGATTTTGTGTGTAATGGGAATTCAGAGATTTTGCAGCTAATCCAAAAGTAGATCTGGTGAGTGAGCTGGTTGGGAAAGTAAGTGATTATTATTTGAGTGGGTGTGTTCTAGACCCCAGGTCCTACAGAGTGGGGCCTCCCTCCCACCCTCCTCCTCTAACCTAACTTTAAAGTCCACAGACTTGCCCCAAAAAAGAGAGTCCAGGGAAGTTCCTGTTGAGAGAAGAGAGAGTCTTTAGCTCAGGAGTTTTCGACAAGGAGGTTGAGTGAAGTGATTACGCCACAGTTGAAGAGGGTGAAGACATGACTGCCCAGCTAGTTCACTGTGCTACGTGCATGATGTGGGAGGTCAACGACTCTGATGTATCTGGCTCGCATATCTGTGGAAAGTGTGTGCATGTTCAGCTACTGACAGAGCATATCGCAGCACTGAAGAAAGAACTCGAGGACCTTAGGCTCATCCGAGAGAACGAGATCTTTCTGGACAGGACTTTCAGGGAGGTTATTACACCGACCATACCAGAAGAGAGAAGACGATGAGGAAGGCAGAGAGGAGACAGGTGCAAGAGACCGTGGGGGAAGTACCTGACAGGAACAAGTTGAATCTTTTGGAAACAGTAGAGACAGATGACACTGCCAGTCCGCGAGGCAGTCAGGTCTGTCAATCAAAAGTTGGCGTGGAGGCAGAGCCGAGGAGTCAGATATCGCACAGAGTTGTGGTGATAGGGGACTCCATAGTGAGAGGAACTGAATGGGGTTCCTGTGGCAACAGGCGGGATTTAAGGATGGTGTGCTGTCTTCCTGGTGCCAGGATTAAGGACATTGCAGACAGAGAGCAGGAAATCCTCAAGGGCGAAGATGTGGTGGTACATGTCAGCACAAATGATGTCGGGAAGAAGAGGAGGAACATACTACAGTGGGACTTTGGAGAACTAGGAAGGTGGCTGAAAAGCAGGACGTCCAGAGTGGTTATCTCCGGTTTGCTTCCAGTTCCTCGGGCTGGAGAGGCCAGGAACAGGGAGATAATGGACTTGAATGTGTGGCTGGGGAAACTGGTGCAGGAAGCAAGGATTTAAATTCTTGGATCACTGGGGTATGTTTTGTAGTAAGCATAAATTATACAAAAGAGACTGTTTGCACTTTAATAGGTTGGGGATCAGCATTCTGGCAGGCAGGTTTGCTACTGCAACACAGCTGCATTTAAACTAAATAGCAGAGGGGAAGGGGACAAACTGGAAGTTTAAGGAGGAAATTGAAGGGAAAGTTAGAACAAGGGAAGTCAAGAAAGACAATGGTATCAATGAAGTAGAAAACTCAAAAAGGGATCATGCTGTCAGGTTGAGTGAAATAGGGGTTGATAGGAAGGGTGAGGGCAGTAACAAATTAAAATTACTATATATGAATGCACCAAGTATTAGAAATAAGATGGATGAACTTGAGGCTCTTTTGGAAATTGGCAGCTACGATATTGTGGGGATAACTGAGACGTGGGCAGACACTTCAAGTGGACAGGACCTGGGAAATGAATATTCAAGGCTATACATGCTATCATAAGGACAGACTGACGGGCAGAGGGGGTGGGGTGGCCCTGTTGGTAAGGGACGATATTCTAGGTCGTGGGGAGACCTAGAATCAGGGGATGCAGAGTCAGTATGCATAGAGCTGAGAAATTCTAAGGGTAGAAAGACCCTCTTGGGTGTTACCTGCAGGCCCCCAAACAGTAGTACGGATGTAGGGTGTAAGTTGAATAAGGAGCTGAAATTGGTCTGTTGCAAAGATGTTGCTACAGTTGTTATTGGGGATTTCAACATGCAGGTAGACTGGGAGAATCAGGATGGTATTGAACCTCAAGAAAGAGACTTTGTGGAGTGCCTCCGAGATGGATTCTTAGAACAGCTGGTGTTGCAGCCTACCAGGGAGAAGGCAATTCTGGATCTGGTATTGTGCAACGAACCAGAATTGATCAGGGACCTCGAAGTGAAGGAGCCATTAGGAAGTAGTGACCATAATACAATAAGCTTCAATCTGCAATTTGAAAGGGAGAGGGTACAATTGGTAGTGACAATATTTCAGTTGAATAAAGGGAACTATGGAGCTATGAGGGAGGAGCTGGCCAAAGTCCAATGGTGCAATACCTTAGCAGGGATGACAGTGGAGGAACAATGGCGGATATTTCTGGGTATAATGCAGAAGATGCAGGATCAGTTCATTCCAAAAAAGATTGATCCTATGAGGAGGCAGTGGTGGCCGTGGCTGACGAGGGAAGTTAAGAAACATATAAAGTCAAAAGAGAAAAAGTATAACATAGCAAAGATGAGTGGGAAAACGGAGGACTGGGAAGCTTTTAAATAACAACAGAGGATTACTAAGAAGGAAATACGCAGAGAAAAAATGAGGTACGAAGGTAAACTGGCCAAAAATATAAAGGAGGATAGTAAAAGCTTTTTTAGGTACGTGAAAGGGAAAAAAATGGTTAAGACTAAAATTGGGCCCTTGAAGACAGAAACAGGGGAATATATTACGGGGAACAAAGAAATGGCAGAAGAGTTGAATTGGTACTTCAGATCTGTGTTCACTGGGGAAGACACAAGCAACCTCCCTGAGGTAACAGTGGCTGAAGGACCTGAACTGAAGGGAATTTATATTTACCAGGATTTGGTGTTGGAGAGACTGTTAGGTCTGAAGGTTGATAAGTCTCCGGGGCCTGATGGTCTACATTCCAGGGTACTGAAGGAGGTGGCTCTAGAAATCGTGGATGCGTTGGTGATTATTTTCCAGAGTTCGATAGATTTGGGATCAGTTCCTGCGGATTGGAGGGTGGCTAATGTTGTACCACTTTTTAAAGAAAGGAGCAAGAGAGAAAGCAGGAAATTATAGACCAGTTAGTCTGACCTCAGTGGTGGGAAAGATGCTGGAGTCTATTATAAAGGATGAAATTACGACACATCTGGATAGCAGGAGCAGGATAGGTCAGAGTCAGCATGGATTTATGAAGGGAAATCATGCTTGACTAATCTTTTGGAATTTTTTGAGGATGTAACTCTGAAGATGGACAAGGGAGATCCAGTGGATGTAGTGTGCCTGGAAAGTCCCACATAGGAGGTTAGTGAGCAAAATTAGGGCGCATGGTATTGGGGGCAAAGTACTGACTTGGATTGAAAATTGGTTGGCTGACAGGAAACAAAGAGTAGTGGTAAACGGCTCCCTTTCGGAATGGCACGCGGTGACCAGTGGGGTACCGCAGTGATCAGTGCTGGGACCGCAGCTTTTTACAATATATATTAATGATATAGAAGATGGTATTAATAGTAACATTAGCAAATTTGCTGATGATACAAAGCTGGGTGGCAGGGTGAAATGTGAGGAGGATGTTAGGAGATTACAGGGTGACCTGGATAGGTTTGGTGAGTGGACAGATGTATGGCAGATGCAGTTTAAAGTGGATAAATGTATGGTTATCCACTTTGGTGGCAAGAACAGGAAGGCAGATTACTACCTAAATGGAATCAATTTATGTTAAGGGGCAGTACAGAGAGATCTGGGTGTTCTTGTACACCAGTCAATGAAGGCAAGCATGCAGGTACAGCAGGTAGTGAAGAAGGCTAATAGCATGCCGTCCTTCATAACAAGAGGTATTGAGTATAGAGGCAAAGAGGTTCTTCTACAGCTGTACAGGGCCCTGGTGAGACCGCACCTGGAATATTGTGTGACTGTCTCACAAAGCATAAATTATATTTTCTTCAGAAAAGGCAAGACTTTGAGAAAAACTTAAATGTGCACATAACTGCACATGTTGAAAATAAAGAAAAATTATGAGTATTGGTTAGTTATAATTTACAACTGCAGATACAAAATAAAAGTATTTGAAACTTTTGGATATCTTTAAAACAGACTAATGTGTGATTCTTCATAAACTGGTCACTGCATTCATCTTTATTGATCAGCTGCAAAGTTTCCACCTTTTATGTGTTTACTAATATCACATATTAGCAAAAGCTTAAGATAGTATGCAAATTGCCGACAAATGACATATTGCGCCAGACCATTGAGTGAAATGTGTTTCAAACTTTGAGTACAAGGTGACCTTTCTTTTGATGAAATGATAACTTGAGAAGCAATTAAAAGTTTGTGTACTGGCTGAGATTGTTCCTTCTAAATCAAGAAACTGAATGAAGTTTATGAGCCAAAGTCTGCTTCAAGTATAATTTAGAACAATTACTCTGGTCCATGAACCACAAGTGAGAGGAAACCCATGTCTCTCTCATTTAAACACTATGTTAGCTCATGTACCTGAGCAGTTAGGAAAATAAGCTTCAATACAAGTAAACAAGGAAGAGGAAGAAGGCTGATGCAAAGTGGAAGACAGATGGTCGAAGGACACAGAGGGTGGGAGACCACTGGGGATGTAAGGAGAGAGAGCTGGCAGGGTGGAAGGGAGAATGGTGGGGCGGGGTGGGAGAGAGGTTGGGGAGGCCAGTCAGTTTGCTTCATTGGCTGTTTTGCGATGCAGAATGATGTCATCAGAGTGAGTTCAATTCCTGCACTGGCTGAAGTGACCATGAAGAAATCTCCGTCTCAATGTCGTCCCTTGCCCAAGGTATAGTGACCCTCAGGTTAAACCACCACCAATCATCTCTCTGCAATGACAGTGCAGATCTATGGTCTGGTAGGATTATGGCAACTTTACTTTTATTTACAATGACCAGAATTACACTCAACTTGTCAAAAGCGATAGGTGGATTGACGATGCTAAGTTGCCCATTGTGTTTAGGGATGGGCAGGCTAGGTGGATTATCCATTGGATCCACAAGGTTACAGGGATAGGGTAGGGCTGGATGGGGATGTTCTGGCTGGGATGCTCTCCAGAGGGTTGGCATGCATTTGATGGGCTGAATGACCTCTTTCCACACTGTAGGGATTGTATAATTCTATGATAGTTCAAAAACTTAATAGCAATCAGCCAAAAATAAAATCACGCTTCATGTATGAAACTTAATAAATTAATCAGCCGAGTCTACACTGAACATCAATAAATATTCCCCTTCTGGAATTGGTTGGATAATTATGTGGAGTAAAATCACATCTTATTTTTCCCACCTCAAACAAGGAACAGGGGCTAAATGTTGTTTTGAATGAGTTTTACTGATGCTGCAGAGGTTAGAGTTGTACTTAATATTTGCATAACGTTCCTTAGCGTGGTCTGAAATGACTGAACATTAGCTTTAATGTTTTACATGGAGAAACACAGCATCTTAATGTTATTGTGAATCAATTGTGCAGTCACCAAATGGTCAGAGTTCTAATTCTTGAAAACAGATTCGAAAGGTCTCCATACCATTAACATGCACTGCAATATATTTTAATCAAACACATCCTGGGGTTTGCCAGTAACCCAAAACTGACCTGGAAGAGCCATATTAGTCCTGCGGTTACGAGAGCAGATCAGAGACTAGCAATTCTGTGGCGAGTAACCTGCCTCCTGATTCCCAAGTCTGTCCATCATGTGCAAACCACAAGCCATGAGTACGATGAAATACTCCCCAATTGCCTGGGTGCATTCAGCTCCAACAACGCTCAAGATGCTTGACACCATTCAGCACAAAGCAGCCCATTTGGCTGTCACCCCAGCTACTACTTTAAACATGTCACCTCTCCATTCCCGATGCGGTGTATAGAAGGCTTCTTAATAATACTTTCCAAATACAAGACCTTTACCACCCAGGACAAGGACAGGAGATGTAAGGGAACAACATTACCTACAAGGTTCTTTTAGTACTATATCACCATTTCTTCAATGTCATCTTCCTAACAGCACTGCAGCTGTACCTACACCCCATCAACTCAAGATGGTAGTTTGCCCCACTAACTGCTCAAGGATAATTAGGGAGGGACACTAAATATTGTCCCAGTCAGCGATGCCCACATTCCATGTGTGAAGAGAAATCTTGCATAGACATAATCCAAAGATGCTTCATTGGAGGACAAAGTTATCAGAGGAGATGAGAGCTTGCTCAAAAAAGCTGGATTTTAAGTAATGCCTTAAAAGACAGAGGTATCCTGGGAGTGCATTCTAGAGCTTGGGGCCCAGGCAATAGAAAGCAAACAAAGTTGGGAATGTATGGAGGCCAGAATTAGAATAACGCTGATATCTTGAAGGGTTGTGAGGCCAGAGGAACGTGCAAGGCCAAAGCGGTTTTGATAACAAGGATGAGAATTCCTGTTGTCTGACCAAGAGCCAAAAGTCAGCACATACTGGAGTCCATAAGAGAAGCAGACTTGGTGCACATTAAAACACAGGTGACAGGGTTTTGGTTAATTATGTTTATGAAAGGTAGAATGAGCGAGATATGCCATGAGTGCACAGAATAGCTAAATCTAGAGGCAAGGAAGGAATGCATGAAGCTCAGTAGTAGATCAGCTGAGACAGAGATGAAATCAAGCAATGTTAGGAAGGTGAAATGTTAATATTGGCAGGAATATGAAATGGGACAATCTTCTGGGGGTGAAATATTGCGAACAAACTCACTTAATCTCAGGTGCAAGGCCCTTACAGGTACAATTTCGAATGCAATCTCATGTCAATTTAGGACAAATATTTTTCTTGGTTTTCTCCTCGGGCTTGTGTACCTATAGTGGTAAAACTCCAATGCTGCTGGGCCAGGATTGATAAAAGTTGATTGAGATCTTGCCTCATTGCATCTGACTTTCTATTCGAGGTCACTGTTGAGTCATTTGAAGAACACAATGGACCATATCTGCCTTTGTGGCTTTTGACAAAGCCTAATCTGCAGTATACACTCATTTTGGCATATCACAAGATGCCGGGGAAATCAATAGCAGTACACAACCATTATCACCACAGTGCCACAGAAATCAATTAGGAGAGCGTAGTGGACACAGGAACTGAAATATCAACCATCTGTCAGTCATATATGTGTATGCATATTTCATAGATACACGTGCAACATACCAACTTTCTTCAGTCAGAGGGAAAAGCAATTAGATTCATCATTGTGTTGAGCAGGGAAAAGCAGCTTTCTGCCCTGCATATGAATATTTAGCAAAATATTTCATTTATTTGAAGACTGGCTTGTTGAATCTGAAAGATTGTCAGAGTCATGAATTATGTAGTTTTTTTTTAAGAAAGATCGTTCCCAAGGAACAGCAACTGAATATTTAGGACACTTACATAACATATAAATGAAATGTTTCTGCCCATCGTAATATGTTTATACATTATATGCCCAAGAGACATTTGAGTCTTCACAATGCTATGGCCTTATAAACTTCACATTCTTGTGTCAGAGAATGTAGGTTTTCACAGAATCTTGCATCTCGAACAAAGCACAAAGTTTCATCTGATGTTCCACACTTGATTTACAATTCTAAGGGTACAATACATGGATTTGCAATGATATCCAAATGTAATGGTTCTGCTCTGAAACATTTAAATTGATACTCAGTGAATCCAACTCACTCTTATGGTGACTCAATAATGGACTAGTAATCCAGAGGGCCAGGCTTAGGAAATGTTGACTCAGATCTCGTCACAGTAGCTTGTGGGATTTAAGTTCAATTAATCCAATCTGGAATTGAAAACTTGTCTCCGTGATGGCGACTACACATCCATCATCAATTGTGACAAGGTCTTATCTGGTTTGTTAATGCCAATAGGGAATGAAATCTGCAGTCCTTACTTGCTCTGGTCTACTTGTGACTCCAGACCCTCAGCAAAGTGGTTCACTTCAAATTGCACTCAAATACCTAGCAAGACACTTGGTTCTAGGGCAATTAGAGTTGCACAATATATGCTAACCTTGGCAGCAACAGCCTCATCTCATAGAAAGAATTAAAGCAAAGTACGGACTATTTAAGCTGTGTTTAGTATTGTCCAGGCCAATATCCATAGCTATGTCTATTTCATTAGAAGTCAATAGACATCATGATCAGGAAACCTCCTCCATTTCTACCATCTTCACCAGCCCTTGCAGAAATGAGCCTACTCAGCTCTGATAAGAGGATCAAACCTGAGACTTTGCCAATCAGCATTTGGAATTTTAAGTCTATGACTGTCAAAGGTTACATCAAATCAGAAATTCAATAGGATAATAAGCTAAGAGACAGAATTAAAACTCATTGTTGATGTGAACTATCCCCTCCTTGTAATTCAGAGTTGCACTTGCAATTTTAGCACAGCAAGACATGAGCGCTATGCAATTACATATCATTCCATAATAATCAGAACTAATGCTTGAATTGGTATTTTCTGCACATTAAATATATTTTGCAAAATATACAAATTAGTCCAATTAAACTTAATTTCAAGTATAGTAGTATTAACATACATTTAAGCATAATGGTTTTCAATACCTTTGCTAAACCTTATTATACTGCACATGGCAGTTATATACATTCAATTACAATTATTTACTAGCATTTCTAAGCAAATTAGAATTCAATGTCCTCTCCAAACCATACACCATCCAGACTTAGAACTGTATCGCTGTTCCTATACGAGATCAAAACCTACTTTTCCCTTCCTGATAGCACTGTACGTACCAACATCTCACCTACTATTGTACTCCAAGAAAGCACAACCATCATCTCTTTAACAGGAATTAAAGATAGGCAACAAAGACTGGGCAAGCCAGTAATGCTGTTAAATTGTTAGAATTGTACAGAATTCCAAAACAGGTTGGTGTTTCACATAAATGAAGTACTGGAGAAAGTTAGAAAGTCTAATGGCATCAACGGAGAGAAGCACACTTAATATTGCAAGTTGATGCCAATTCAAAATGATTAAGCCTTCACTCTCGAACAATGCCTCCAGATCTGGGGAGTATTTCTAACTTTGGATTTGTTGTAGGTACTGGTTGTCCCATTCAGGTCCAAATTGCAATGGTCTCAATGTAGTTGCGGAGGAAGGAGATGTGGCTGTGGTCGAGAGTCTGCATTAGGACATGGCTGAAGAGCTTCAGGGCCGAGGAGATGACCTGGAGGGTGCAGTGAGAAAGAAACTCACTGAGATCCTTGTAGAGGGAGGAGGAGAACTTCTACAAGATAGGCATCCTTGGAAAGGTTTCGCAGTAAGGTTATAATCAACTAGGAGAAAGTGAGGACTGCAAGTGCTGGAGATCAGAGTCAAAGAGTGTGGTGCTGGAAAAGTACAGCCAGTCAGGGAGCATCCTGATGAAGGGCTTATGCTCGAAACGCTGATTCTCCTGCTCCTTGGATACTGCCTGATCTGCTGTGCTTTTCCAGCACCACACTTTTCTGAGTATTCCCAGCACTTTGCTAGTTTTTCAGACTTCCAACATCAGCAATATTTGCTTTTGTTAGTTTTCTTAGCCCATTTGAGGACAAGGTATGAAGAATTGAATAGCACAATAAATTCATGCAGAAGCAACTGAATTCGAAATTTTGTTTTGAGACAGAAGTCTACAGTCATGGATGTCTCCTGACCCCTTTTTAGAAGGCAACTGAGTTGCAGTTTGGATGCCTAGAAGGTTAGAATGAAACAAGTCTTTCATCCTACATAATCAACTACATCATTGCTCAAATCTATAAATCCTGTATTCTTTGAATAAGGTGATACTTTCAAGTTTCTTTATGAAGCAACATAAAAGTGCTCAGTTCTGATCAAATCCTAACATCAAATAAAGGATACTTCTTACACTTGCTTCTTGATTAGCATGCAATACCAGTGAAAATGCATTGTTGGCTTCTTTGCAGATTTTGACAGCAAACTTTAATGAGTTGACTGTCCATATAAAAGATAGAAATGAAACAATGGAGTTGAAACCAAGGTTGTGACTATTGATGGACATTTTCTAGAGACAAAGTCAGGGCAACAACGAAGGCTGTTTGTGTCAATATATTCCTCTTTCTGAAGGCATTCGCTTTTGCTGTGGTCTGTTGCCTATTACATGCCAAAATCACCAGACATTCATTGTGAACTTTGCCTGTTGCATGCCATTGTGAATGGTGGAGGGTAGGGGAGAAGAGAGAGAAAGAGAAAGGAAGGTGTGGGGAGAGAAAGGGGGAGAGAGAGTGAGTGAGAAGGATTTCACCACGATAGACACCGAAAGACACAGGAGCAGAATTAGGCTATTTAGTCCATCAAATCTGCCCCACAATGAAATTAAATTACGACTAATCTCAAAATCCTCAAGTCCACTTTCCTGCATTTCTAACATAAATCTCCATTCACTTAATGATTAAAAAGATATCTATCTCAGTGCTGATTATATTTAGATGCCCAAGTTTCACAGTCATCTGCGGTAAAGAATTCCAGATTCCCGACCCTCAATGAAATTCTTCACCTGTTGGCGATTTTTGAGAAGATTTGAAGCTCAGTATGATGATAAGTATTGATGATAAGTATGTAAGTTAGCTGGCTGAGGTTGAAGGTTTGTTTTCAGAAGTTCTATCACCATATTAGATAATATAATGAGTAAGAGTCTCCAGTTTTTTTTCCAAGGGAAGTTAGATATGATCTAAATTGATATGTTTTTTGATGGAGTTCTGGTTAGAATGCCATACTTCTTCGAACTCCATCAATAAACACCAATTTAGATCCTATCTACATTCACCTGATAAAAAGAGAACCAGAAATGACATCACCCACCTTAAGAAACCAAGACCTATAAAGAGAGAGGCGGGACATACCACCAGCGCTTCACCAGAGACTCTCCGTTACCTAGTATGGTGAATAAACACCTGAAAACAAACCTTCAAGTCAGCAAACTTACATACTTATTCTTCATCCGTCTTAAATTTTTACATTTTAAAAGTAACCATTCCTTGGACTTTGGCATCATGGCTGGGACAGCATTTATTGCCCAACCCAAATTGCCCAGGCAATCACATTGCTGTGGGTGTGGAGTCATATGTATGCCAGAACAGATAGGAATGGCAAACTTCCTCCCCTAAAGAACATTAGTGAGACAGATGTGTTTTTCTAGACAATTGATAATGGTTTCATGGTCATCATTACACTTGCAATTGCAGTTTGGGTCAACACCACTCCTTACTTTGAAATTATGCCCGCTGGTCCTAGATTTTCCTACAAAGGGAAAACAACCTTTCTGCATCTAATCCAATTCCCCTAAGAGTCTTGCATTTTTCAATAAGGTAATCTCTCAGTCCACAAAACATCATGAGTACAGACGCATCCTAAACAAACTCTTCTCGAAGAACGTATCTGGGAACAATCTAGCAAACCTTGTATCACTAATGTCTTGTAGAGTTTTAGCAAATCCTCCTTATTTTTATATTCCACCCCCCTTTGAAATAAGAACCAACATTCTATTTGCTTTCCCTATTACCTGCTTAACTTGGAACTCAGCCTTTTGCAACTTATGAACAAGGATTCACAAATCCCTCTCCTCTTTACTTTTCTGCAGTCTTTCGCCATTTAAATAAATACTCAGCTCCTCTATTTGTGTATAACCTAATATTTTCCCATATTATCTTCCATCTGCCAAGTTTCTGCCCACTCGCTTAATCTGTCTATATTTCTCGGCAGACTTTGAGTCATCCTCAGCACTTGCGTTCTCACCTATTTTTTGTGTCAACGTATAAACTTGGTTCTCATCAGAGTCATTAATATTGTTAAATATTTATGATTCCAGCATTGATCCCTGTGGCACTCCACTAGTTACGGTGTGACAACCTGAAAATGACCCCGCCCCTTCACCCCCAGCTTTGTCTTCCATTTGTTAGCTGATTCTCTACCCAGCTGAAAGTGTGTTGCTGGAAAGGCGCAGCAGGTCAGGCAGCATCCAAGGAGCAGGAGAATCGACGTTTTGGGCATGAGCCCTTCTTCAGGAATCTCTACCCATGCTAATGTACTATTTCCAACATCACAGGCTCTTATCTTATTAAATAGCCTAAGGTGTGTTAAATTGTCAAATGCTTCATGGGTATCCAAATACATTACATCCACTACTCTACCATTTATCTGTTCAACTTGTTACTGCCTCTTTACCCTTCATGATATTGCTTGATCATAATACATATTTCAAAATATTATGCTATTATATCTATAATGACTCAAACAATTTCCCATTCACAGATATTAAGCAAATTGACCCTCAGTAACCTGATTTTACTTCTCCCCTTCCCTTTTTTAATGAAGGTGTTAAACTTTCAGTTTTCCAATTCTCTGCGCCTTTTCCAGAATGTAAGGATTTCTGGAAGGTGACTACAGCTGCACATATTACCCCTGGAGCTACTTCTTTCAACATCCTTGGATGCATTCCATTATGTCCAGAGGACTTACTGGTCTTTGGCCCCATTAGTTTCTCCAGAGTCCCTTTTTTTTCCTTAACAGTTATTGTACTTATTTCCTCTTCTCCTTTTGTCCCTTGATTATTTAGTACTTGTGGGATGTTATGTGGTCTTCTAATGTGCAGACTGGTATTTTTTCAACTGCCCTGCCATTTCTTGGTTACCCATTACTTTTTCAAGCCTTGTTTTCCAAGAGGTTGAAGTTTACTTTGATCTCTCTTTTCATTTTACATACTTGAAGCAGTTCTTACTGTCTATTTGACACAACTTGAAAGCTCTTTTTTTTGGTCATCTTTTGTTGATATTTTTAACATGCGCAATCTTCTGGTTTCCCACGAACTTTTGACAATTTATATACTTTACTTTCAATTTGACACTTCAATTCCCTGGTTAACCGTGGTTGCCTTATCACCATGCTAGAATCCTTCTTTCTCACTTGGATATATGTTTGTTGTGAATCATGAAGATTTTCTTAAATGTCGGTCAACAGTCATAAAGTATGATCCCCAATGATGTCCACAATACCCACCAGGGATGAGAGCTAGTGAACAGGTTTTGACATGTACAGGCTAGAACTGTTGAGGGAAGTGTATTATCTGAACTGTTGTCACAGCCAAAATAAGCTAGAGTACAGATCAAGCCCAAGTGGCTTGGCACCATGACTTAATGCTGCATTCATACAGCTAGTTCCTATATTTTATAAAGGGCTTGCGGACTCTGGAAGTTTACTCAAAGGAGTTTAGAAAGATTAGTGAGAATCCCATTGAAATGTAAAGGATACAGAGGGGCCTGGACAGAGTGAATGTGGAGAAGAGAGAGATTTGGAGGTGTGGAGAAGAATGTGGAAGACAGAGGATTCCTAAAAATATCATATTCACTAGAACTAAACATTTACTTTGAACTGAAATTCATATGTGAAAAAGGCATGCCTGAGGTCAACTGCTGGTAACTAGATTTTTTAAATTACTGTACTTGGAGTTTAACGCGGACAAATGTGAGATGATTCACTTTGGTCGGAGTAACCAGAATGCAAAGTAATGTGCTAATGGTAAGATTCTTGGTAGTGTAGATGAGCAGAGAGATCTCGGTGTCCAGGTACACAGATCCTTGAAAGTTGCCACCCAAGTTGACAGGGTTGTTAAGAAGGCATAGTGTTTTAGCTTTTATGAATAGAGGGATCGAGCTTCGGAACCATGAGGTTATGCTACAGCTGTACAAAACTCTGGCGCGGTCGCACTTGGAGCATTGTGTACAGTTCTGGTCACCACATTATAAGGAGGATGTGGAAGCTTTGGAATGGGTGCAGAGGAGATTTACTAGAATGTTGCCTGGTATGGAGGGAAGGTCTTACGAGGAAAGGCTGAGGGACTAGAGGCTGTTTTCGTTATAGAGAAGGTTGAGAGGTGACTTAATAGAGACATATAAGATAATCAGAGGGTTAGATAGGGAGAGCCTTTTTCCAAGAGTGGTGACGGCGAGCACGAGGGGCATAGCTTTAAATTGAAGGGTGATAGATATAGGACAGATGTCAGAGGTAGTTTCATTACTCAGAGTAGTAAGGGCTTGGAATGCTTTGCCTGCAATGGTAGTCATTGGACAAGCATATGGACCTACATGGAATAGTGTAGGTTAGATGGGCTTCAGGTTGGTATGACAGATCGGCGCAACTTCGAGGGCCAAAGGGCCTGTACTGCACTGTAATGTTCTATGTTCTATTAATGTTCTATGTTCTACTTGAGTTATCTTAATTGCCAAAATCCACAGAAAACAAAACTCAAACTATTGAGACTCAGGACAGGTCTGCTGCTCTGTTCTTAAGGACACAAACGTAATACTGGCTTCCTTGGCCTTAGTGAAGCTTTGAAATGTTTGGTGATAGTAACAGCCTCTTCACTGCTAAAGCACATGTACTCTTGAAAGTACGGTAAGTACGTAAAATTGAAGGAACCATTCTTTTCATGTTCTTCTGCTCCTTTGTCGAAAACAAGAATAAATTTAGACTGCTACAAATCCAGAGGCTGATTTGGTTTGGCTGGCTGGCTGTGTTGAAGCGTCATTTGCATCTCTTCTAGATTCATCTTGGGCTTCCTGTCCCATTATCACTCTCTTTAAATCAGAACAAAAATAAATCTTTTTTATCTCTGACCCAGCTCACATCACACGTTTCTTTTTACACTCTCCTATCTTAATATTTACACACAACCCATCAGATCGCCAACTTTTCACAGTACTGTTGGCCTGTTCATTGAGCTGAATGATCAATTCTGTTGTTCTCTCCAGTGATACTGCCTGAACTGTTGAGAATTTCTAGCAGTGCTAGATTTAAATGAATTTTGTTGACTTGTTGCACCAGTGCCATCAGTGTACACAACTGGAATTTCCTTTGTGCTCATGATCGAGATGAGAAAAGTAATTTTTATCTGCAAATGCAGACAATCTTCTTCAATAATCTAATTGGGCACTATAAGAGAATTATTTTGAGGTATGTAGTATTGATAGGAATAAGCTATCTTTGTTTATGAGGTTAATTTAAGTGAAACTAAGTGTAGACAGTGCCTCTTTAACAGCTAGAGGAGTTGCACTGGTATGGTAATGGAGGATTTCAGATAACTCCTCAAATAACAAAGCTGAAGTCTTCCTACACAAGTTCTTTCAGAAATAAAAAGATCCTCATCTGGTACTGCAGCTGATACTTAAGACTTGTTAGCATTATTTAATTCCGTTTGAGGTTGCTAGAAGCAGCAACAGCAGCACTCCAAACCAACTACAAGTAAAGACAGAAAACCTAACCACCGCCCCACGACATTCAATGGTGTTACCATCACTAAATCCCCCACAATCAACATCCTGGGGGTTATCAATACTGCAGTGAGTAACTCACTTCCTAACTCCCCAAAGCTTGTCCACCATCTACAAGGCACAAGTCAGGAGCGTGATGCAATACTTCCCACTTGCTTGATTGAGTTCAGCCCCAGCACAAGAAGCTTGACACCATCCAGGGAAAAGCAGCTCACTTGATTAGCACTACTCCCCATAAGCATCCACAACCTCTATTGCCGATACTCAGTAGCAGCAATGTGTGCTACATACAAGAAATTCAGCAGAAATTCTCATAGAACTCAGAATCCCTACATTGTGGAAACAAGTCCTTTGGCACAACAAGTCCACACTGACCCTCCGAAGAGTAACCCACCCAGGCCCATTCCCCTACCCTATTACTTTACATTTTCCCCTGACTAATGCATCTAACCTATGCATCCTTGAACACTATATGCAATTCAGTGTGGCCAATTCACCTCGCCTGCACATCTTTGGACTGCGGAGGAAACCAGAGCACCTGGAGAGAATGTGCAAACTCCGCATAGACAGTCGCCCGAGGCAGGAAATGAACCAAGGTCCTTGGCGCTGAGAGGCAGCAGTATTAACCAATGAGTCACCGAACTGCCCATTCATGGAGGATCCTCAAAAGCCCCTTCCAAACACACAACCACTTCATTACAGAAGGTCAAGGACAGCAGATATATGGGAACACGACCACTTTCAAGTTTCCCTCCAAGCCACTCAGCATCCTGACTTGGAAATATACCTCCGTTCCCTCACTGTCACGGGGTGAGAATCTTGGAATTTCCTTCATAATGGCATTGTGAGTCAATCTACAGCAGGTGGACTGCAGCAGTTCAACAAAGCAGCTCATCACCACCTTTCAAGGGGAACTAGGGACGGCAATAAACACTGGCCAGCCAGCAACTCCCACATTTAACAAATGTATAAGCAAAAAAAAAACCAACCTAAGATAGAAAGCAAAATAGGCGATTTTGAGTCTACTCTGCCATTTGATCATGGCCGATATGTTTTTCAATCTTATTCTCCTTCTTTTTCCCTGTGACCCTAGATTCCCTTCCCAATTAAGAACTATCTTGAAGGCACATAATGACTTGACCACCACAACAGTCTGTGGCAATGAATGCCACAGATTAACCACACTCAGGGTAAAGAGTTGTCCCTTTATTCTGGCTGTGCCCTTGGTTCCTAGTCTCTACTGTTAATGGAAACATCATCTTCACATGCACTCTACCAAGGCTCTCATTATTTTGTAAGTTTCAATGGGAATCACACTCCCCTCACCCCACCGGGTACATATCCAGAGACCTCAACTGCTCCTTGTAGAACAAGTCCTTCATCTGAGGGATCATTATTGTAAACCTCCTCTGGCCTTCCTCCAACTCCAGCACATCCATCCTTCGATAAAGGGCTCAAAACTGCTCACAATATTCTAAACGTGGTCTGACCACGGCCTTGTACAGCCTCGGCAGTACATCTTGCATTCTAGACTTGTTGAAATGAATGGTAACATTGCATTTGTCTTCCCAACTGCCGACTGAACCAGGTCATTAACCTTGTGGAAATCGTGAACTAGAACTCCACAAGTCCCTTTTGTGTTTCAGAATTTCAAAGCCTTTCCTCGGTGAGAAAATAGTCTACATCTGTATTCTTCCTACCAAAGTGCATAACCTCATATTGCCCGCATTGTATTCTATCTGCCACTTCTTCGCATAGTCTCCTAGCCTGCCTCAAGTTCTTCTGCAGTCTGCCCACTTTCTCAACATTACCTGTCATTTCAACTACCTTTGTACCATCTGCAAACTTAGCAACAATGCCCTCGTTCCTTCCTCGTCCATATTATTAATGTATAAAGTGAATACTTGCGCTCCCAACAAGAAACCCTGCAGAATTCCTTTAGGCACTGTCTGCCATCATGAAAAAGACCCCTTTATCCCCACTCTCTGTCTTTGACAGTCAGCCAATCCTCTATCCATGCCAATAGCTTGCCCCTTGCCATTTTGGGCTCTTATCTTATTTAGCAGCCACCTGTGCGGCATCTTGTCAAAGATCTTCTGAAAATCTAAATAGATCACTTCCATTGGCTCTCCTTTGTTTAATTCACTCGTTACCTCCTCAAAAGATTTAATAATTTTGTCAGGCATGACCTCCACTTGATGAAGCTGTGCTGACTCAGCTCTAGTGTATCATGCACTTCCAAGTACTTCACAATCTCGTCGTTAATAATGGACTCTAACATCTCAACAACTGAAGTCAGGCGAACCACCTATAGTCACCTGACTTCTGCCTCCCTCTCTTCTTAAAACATGGGTGAGACATTAGCTATTTTCTCATTCTCTGAGAACCTCCCAGACTCAAGTCATTCCTGAAAGATCAGCACCAATTCCTCCTTCAGATCTCTGCAATGCAGCCCATCTGGTCTGGGCTATTTATCAACCCTTAAGCCTTTCAGCTTCCCCAGCAAGTTTTCTTAGTGATAGCCACTATACTCACCTCTGCGCAAGCCCCCTTCTGCTACTCCCCTCCCCCCCACCCCACTCTCTTGAAGGCCTGGTATGCTGTTAGCATCTTCTAATATAAAACTCAAAACCTTGCAGCTCATCCTGGTTCTGGAGACAGCAGCACTGATAAAATGTCCATTGTCAAACACTTCACCTGACAAAGTGCATGAATCTGTACTGACAAAGTTTTAATTTAAGAGTTGTCACTTCTGACAACAATTCATTGGAAGATGGTAGGTTCCTGACAAGTGCTGAAAAAGCTTGCCGATGTTAGATACGTTCTGTTTATTTGTTCATTCATTAGAAATCTCTTGTTGTCTGAATTCTTAGAAGCCATACAAGGTGGAAAGATAGCAAAATCAATGTTGTTAGGGATGTCACAGAATCAGAATTCCTACAGTGCAGATTGAGGCCGTTCAGCCCATCAAGTCTGCACTGACCCTCTGAACACCATCCTACCTAGACTGACCCCTCGTCCCCGGTTCTCACTGACCCTAACCTCGTAACCCCACATTTACCATGGCTAACCCACATCGCCTGCACTTCCTTGAATACTATGGGGCAATTTAGCATGACAAATCCACCTAACCGGCACACCTTTGAACTGTGGAAGGAAACTGGAGCATCTGGAGAAAATCCAGGCAGACAGTTGCCTGAGGCTGGAATCGAACATGGGTTCCTGGAGGTGGGAGGCAGCAGCGCTAACCACTGAGCCACCATACTGCCCTTAACTAACTGAGAATAAAGCCAAAATGAAAACAGAGACAAAACTATTTCCAGGAGAAGCAGCCCAGTAATTAGAGGACATAGATTTAAGGTAACTGGCAAAAGAAAAAGTCAGCTTTGTCAGAATGATTTTTTGGAATGCACAACTGAAATATGTGAAAGAGGATTGAAAACAATTGAAAAGGAAAAAAAAATACAGGGGTGTATGGACAAAATTGCCATCTATGCTGAGACATTCTGTTTGGACTAATGTAAACCCACTATAGAATTGCTGCTGACAGAAGATCCTTTGCATTATTTGAAGGCCAGCTAGGTTTCTGAGTGCCCTGATTGGTGTTTTCAACCATGGCTTAACATAGCACCATTGTCATGGTTCATATCCCAAACAGGCACAAAACCTAGTCGGTATCACTTTGCAAATCCCGAGTGATGAATGTAAAATAGAAACAGCGGTGATCCCAACACAGAGTACTGGAATACTTCACTCAACTGTTTTCTTTCCAGACTCACCACTCCAAGGAGTACCCATAGCTCACTATCCTCCAGCCAATTTCTTACCCATTCCCAGGAATTGCTCTGAATCATTACACTTGCATTTAAATGGCCTTCCTCTACTGCTTTTTTCAAAGTGAAAGCACACCATGTCTTCAGTATTTTCACAGTCACTTTCTCAAACTTGTTGAGAATTGAATTCATGTTGAAACTTTATTGCTGGAACAGCACAGCAGGTCAGGCAGCATCCAGGGAACAGGAAATTCGACGTTTCGGGCACAGGCCCTTCTTCAGGAATGATTCCTGAAGAAGGGCCTGTGCCCGAAACGTCGAATCTCCTGTTCCCTGGATGCTGCCTGACCTGCTGTGCTGTTCCAGCAATAAAGTTTCAACTTTGATCTCCAGCATCTGCAGACCTCACTTTCTCCTTGAGAATTGAATTCATGTCAGCTTTTATTTTAGATTATTAACGTACAGATAATCCTCAAAAATTTAATCCTCATAACCAATGCCATGCTATCACTAAGTTTGGCAGTGACAGTAATGGATCTGTGCCTCTTATGGGTGTCATGTGAGCCTGTTTCTAGCCTAGTATTACCCAACTATCCAATTACTATCCAATAAATCTTAAATATGAATGAATCCCCGTTATACAGTACATATCTCAACCTCAGGACTTTGCAAAGGATCTCATGGAAAGTACATTTTATATGTAGCCATTGTTACAATGTTGGGAAACAAACAACAAGATCACTTAAAGAATGAGATGAACAATCTATTTTATTAGGTCTGTTGAAGAAAGCATGTGGAAGAGGAGAGCCGGATAACTGATCAGTTCACAGCTGAATAATGCACTGGTCATGTTTTACAATCAACTCAGGATAGATGGGTTCTTGTTTTTAAGTGCTTTTCAAAGACTACACCTTAACAGTGCAACACCCCCCCACTGTAATGCACTGAAATGTCAGCATAGATTATATTTTCAAATCTCTAAATTCAGCTTGAACCTGAAACTTTTTGACCAGAGGTGGGGGTCTCACTGGCACCTCAATAGATAACCTCCTCAATCTTGCTTAGTATTCAAACAAAATATATATTTATTTGATTTACAACCCTTTTGGTCTGTCTTGCTTTTATTAAAAGTCATTGCTTTTAATTTAACTTTATTTGCTTAGGAGACACTACTCATGCCTTTAATTGTGAACTTTGGGGGTATTAATTATTCATAATATTGATGATTGTGTCCAATCTCAACTTCAAGCCTGTTTATAACCTCTAAGATCTTAATCCCATTCTGACTTGTCTTACTTCTTTAATAAAGAAGGAATTTTAAAGAAGAATTCTTCAATAAAGGACAGTAAAAACAGAGTTTGTTTAGCTCTGTTTCTATTTCTAAGTTCCTTCTCATTCCCTTCTAAGAACTTTTAAAGTGTAGGAGGCTGGGTTCATCAATAATTTCTTGCAGCTCTTGAATCTGGGTCAAGATCATGATGTAGTTGGAATTGAATTGAATTCATTGTCACGTGTATTGAGGCACAGTGAAAAGTTTTGCCTTGCGAGCAAAACAGGCAGATCACTGAGTTAAGTAGCGTAGATAAGTAAATAATAACAACAGTGGCAAAAACAAGGTACAGGTACAGGTGAATGTTAAGAGTTTGAGAGTCCATTCAGTATTCTAACAACAGTAGGGTAGAAACTGTTTCGAAACTGGCTGGTGTGTGTGTTCAGGCTTCTGTACCTTCTACTGGATGATAAAGATTGTAGAAAAACATTGTCAGGGTGGGATGGATCATTGAGAATGCTGGCGGCCTTTCCTTGACAACAGGCCTGGTAGATGAATTCTATAGAGGGGAGGTGGGCCTGTGAGATTGTCCGGGCTGAGTTCGCCACTCTGTAACCGTCTCCGATCTTGAATGGTACAGTTGCCATAGCAGGTAGTGATACATCCAGACAGAATGCTCTCAATGGCGCACCTATAAAAGTTGGTAAGGGTATTCGCTATCATGCCAAATTTTCTCAGCTGCCTGAGGAAGAGGAGACGTTGTTGGACCTTTGTAATCAGTGCAATCAAATGAAGAGTCCAAGAAAGCTTATTGAGGATGACCACTCTCAGGAGCTTGAAGCTCTCCACTCGGTCCATCTCTGTGCTGTTAATATGCGTGTGTGTGTGTGTGTGCGCGCGCGCGTGCGCGGAGGGGGGATGGTGGTGGTGGTGTAAGTAACATCCTGTCGAAAGTCAATAATGAATTCCCTTGGTTTTGCGGGCATTGAGTACTAGGTTGTTCTCAGTGTACCATTTTTCCAGGTCTTCCATCTCCCGTCTGCAGTCTGTTTCGTCACCATCTGAGATTCGACTGACTATGGTGGTGTCATCAGCGAACTTGTAAATGGCATTAGTCTAGTATTTGGTGACAGAGTCATGGGTATAAAGTAAGTACAGTAGGGGGCTGAGTACATACCCCTGGGGGTGGACTTCCGGTGTTGCGTGTTAGTGAGGATGAAATATTGTCCTCAATCTTCACTAATTGTGGCCACTCCAATAGGCTGAGAGAACTTGGAAATCTTCCCTTTTAATTTTCACTTAATCTTCACTTCCCTGAAACCAGTTTCTTACCACACATTTTAAAGTTACTTTGATTAACATTTAGAAATAAAACAAATAATTGGAATAATTGACCATTACATAAACCAACAATGAAGATTAAACAATAGTCCAGAACATTCTTAGATTGCCTCAGCAATAATTTTACAATACCATCAGCTTAAAAGCACACCAGACTTGAAATTAAAATCAAACTAAGTAATTATGAACAGGACAGCTGTTTTAATCAAGATTTCTCTCACACTTTCATTGCGAGTTCCTCTAATTGACATTTGTTGAAATCAAAATAGAATGACAATAAATAGCAATTTCTTGTAAGCTTGATTTAAAAAACAGATCATCCAATGATTCACTATGATGTTATACATATAGTGAATACATTTTGAAGTCTCACAAAAAATTGAAGATAATTTAAATAATCCTTTACAGATAGGGCATATTCTACTTCTGACAGGACAGAGAAAATAATGTCACTTTGAGTTGTGAGTTTATGCAGCAGTTTGCAATGTGCACAACTTGATTTGGTGATTATGCCTTAAAAACTACAAATTTCTCCTTGTAAAAGGCCAAAGCTGAAGATAATTTAAATTCTGATACTTTAGCCCCCTCTTTTGTTTTCACAGAAGGTAGAAGAGGTTACAAATGGAATCTATTCAAAGATACATTGCAAAATGATCAAGCCAAGGGCAGCACAAACCTATAACCAACCTCAACCTCTAATTACAGAAGAAATGCAATGCAACTTATAGCCCTTTATTCCTTAAAGACATTGACAGTCTAGCATAATGAAATACAGCGTCAAAGCTTTTCTCTATCCATTTCCTCGGTGATCTTCCTTAAGAATTGGGTAATGTACTACTTATGGATTAACAACAATTGCAGACAAAGGGCTTTAGCGAAAATATTTTCCCCACAATGTTAAAAAAATCCATTCTATTGCTGTGAAGGCGAAGCTGGTTGTTCAGTGTAAACACAACAGAAGATTAGCTGCCACTTAACTCTAGAAACTGGAGTACAAACTCCAGGCTGACACATCACCTCAGTATTGTGCACTGCATTATCAGAGAGGTCATCTTTCAGATCAGATGTTAGATCAAGACTGTTGTCTGCCTTCTCAAGTAGAATGTGACATCCCATAGCATTATTCCACAGAAGAGTACTCAAGGACCCGGACAATATTTCTCTCTCCAAAAAACACTCCACCAACAGATTATTTAATTATTACCTCACAGCTGTTAGTGTGAGCAGGCTGAGAGTAAGTTGAGCACTTGTCTGGGTGGGTGCAGCTCCAACAATGCTCAAAAAGCTTTACACCAAAGTAGCCCACTTAATTGGCATCACATCCATACTCTCCATCACCAATGCTCAGTAGCAACAGTGTGCACTCTCTACAAGATGCACTGCAGGAATTCACCAATTGACAGTACCTTCCAAACCCATGACAAATTCTATTTAGAAGGACAAGGACAGCAGACACATGGAAACACTACCACCTACAAGTAGCCCTCCAAGTCATTCACCATCCTGACTTGGAAATTATATATAATCACTGTTCCTTCACTTCCTGGGTAAAAATGGGCAGCACGGTGGCACAGTGGTTAGCACTGCTGCCTCGCAGCGTCAGAGACCCGGGTTCAATTCCTGCTTCAGGCGACTGTGTGGAGTTTGCACGTTCTTCCAGTGTCTGCGTGGGTTTCTTCCGGGTGCTCCGGTTTCCCCCCCACAGTCCAAAAAATATGCAGGTTAGGTGAGTTGGCCATGCTAAATTGCCCGTCGTGTTAGGTTTAGGGTAAATGTAAGGGAATGGGTCTGGGTGGGTTGTGCTTCGGCGGGTCTGTGTGGACTTCTTGGGTCGAAGGGCCTGTTTCCACACTAAGTAATCTAAGAAAATCCTGGAACTCTCTCCCTGACAGCATTGTGGGTCTGTCTATAGAACGTGTACTTCAGCAGTTCAAGAAGGCAGCTCATCATCACCTTTTCAAGGGCATCTAGAGTCAGGTCATAAATGCTGGCCAGCCAACAATGTCCCCCTCCCTACACACCACCACCATCACACACAAACACACATGAATTGTGACTACACTTCACAGGTTCAAACTGCATTGGGATTTTCTGAAGTTGTGAAAGGTTGCACACAATATTCAAACTGTTTTGACAACCCTTTCACAAGGGAGATAATGTGGGAAGTATACTCAGAAGCATCATGTTCTTTTCAGCGCTTATTCGCACATTCAATAATTTAAAAACAATGCATCGTTTCAGATTAGAGTTTAACTGAAATATACTCTGCAGCAATACTTCCAATGTCAATCAGTGCTCAAACATCATAGGAGAAATGACTGGGATATCAGTCTTTTGTAAACAGAACTACCTACAAGAAACCAGTTTGATAACATTTTAAACAGGTTATGAAGAAACATTAGCAATTATCTTTTTTCATAATCAAGGTTTGCAAAAAGAATTTTAGCTTGGGTGCTGCAGTTATGGGTATGTTCGCCGAGCTGGGAAGCTTATTATACAGATGTTTTGTCCCTGTCTAGGTGACATCATCAGTGCTTTGGAGCCTCATGTGAAGCGCTGCTGTACGCTCTCTTCTGGAATTTATTTGGTTCCGTTCCTGTTGCCAGTTCCAGTTGTTCACTGTAGTGGCCAGTATATTGGGTTTAGGTCTATGTGCTTGCTGATGGAGTCTGTGGACGTGTGCCATGCTTCTAGAAATTCTCCGGCTGCCCCATGATCGTTGTGTTGTCCCAGTCAAATTTGTGGTCCTTGTCATCTGTGTGTATGGCTACCAGGGACAGTTGGTCGTGGCGTTTAGTGGCTAGTTGGTGTCATGGATGTGGATTGCAAGTTGTCTGCCTATATGTTCTACATAGTATTTCTTGCAGTCTTTGCATGGAATAGTGTAATTTACTTTTGTTCTGGTGAGTTGCTGTCTGAGCATGACTGTCGGTTTATGGGCTGTCAGGAATCCCTGTGGTTGGAGAAGTCTGGCTGCCAGTTCAGAGACATTTTTTAATGTAAGATAGAGTGGTTAGTGTGGCATCTGCAGATGAAGTTGCAAGGATATCCGTTCTTAGTGAAGACTCTGTAAAGGTGTGCTCTTCGCAGATCGGGAGTGCTACAGTGTGTTGTAGCCCTTTTGAATAGGGTCCTAATGCAGCTGTTCAGGATTTGGTCCATGTGGGTGGCTTTTCTGTACACTTGCGTGGTGCATTCACATTGTGTGTTCTTTCTACCATCACGTCCAGGAATGGGAGTTGATTACTGGTTTCCTCCTCTCTTGTAAATCTGATCCCTGTGAGCATGATGTTGATAATCCAGTGCGTGTTTTCCATTTCTGTACTCTTAATAATTACAAAAGTGTCATCCACTCATCTGACCCAGAGTTTGGATTGGATATGAGAGAGGGCTGTTTGTTCCAGTCTTTGCATCACTGCCTCTGCTATAAGCCCAGAGATGGGTGAGCCCATAGATGTTCCATTGATCACATTCAACAACCAAATATATGAATAGAAGTGTGCCGTCAAGCACAGGTCTAGCAGTTTGAGTATGCAGTCCTTGTTGATAGGTTCCTCGACGTGTCACTGTTCAGTTTGTCCAGAAGGTTGGCCATTGTCTCTGACTAGAGTTTTGTCAATTGAACTGAACAGTGCTGTTACATTGAAAGAAACTATTGCTTCTTCCTGGTCTATGCTTATATTCTTGATGTTATCTAGGAATTCCTGTGATGACCGTATGAAGTGTTTGGATCCGCTGATATGAGGATTCAGCTTTTGTTTATGCAATGGGGTTCCTGGGATTGTCACAATGGGTCTATGCCTGGTTTGTGTGCCTTTGGTAATCCATAAAGTCTAGGGGTGTTGTTGCTTTTTGGTTTCACCCTTTGTTGATCAATCCTGATTATCAGTCCATTTTTGTATAGGTTTCGTAACATGTTGTTTATTCTATTGGTCAGCTGAGGCATGGGGGCGGCACAGTGGCTCAGTAGTTAGCACTGCAGTCTCATAGTGCCAGAGATCTGGGTTCGATTCCAGGCTTGGGCAACTGTCTATGTGGAGTTTGCACATTCTCCCCTGTGTCTGCGTGGGTTTCCTCCGGGTAATCTGGTTTCCTCCCACAATCCAAAGATGTGCAGGTCAGGTGGACTGGTCTTGCTAAATTACCCATTGTGTTGGGGGCATCGGTCAGAGGCAAATGGGTCTGGGTGGGTTACTCTTCAGAGAGTTGGTGTGGACTGGTTGGGCCGAAGGGCCTGTTTCACATTGTAGGGAATTCCTCTGTATGTAGGTGTCGGTATCTGAAAGTAGTTTCTCTGCTTTATGTATATATGTGGTCTTGTCCACAATAACCATCATTCTGCCTTTATCTGCCAGTACTATAATTATGTTCTTGACATTTGTGTGTGTTTTCAGGCCTTCTCTCTCTTTGGTGTTGAAGGTCTTATGCCCGAAATATCGATTCTTTGGCTCCTCGGATACTGCCTGACTTGCTGTGCTTTTCTAGTACCACACTCTCGACCTTGGTGTTGAGGTTGTTCATTTGACGTTTTTTGTTTGTATGGGTATAATGGTTGTCTGACTGCTTGCGGTGCCTCTTCAGTTGGTCCGTTAGTTCTGAACATACGTTCTAGCACAGCTAGGAAGTCTGTTGTTTTTGCATCCCTGTGGTTGTAGTTGAGTCCTTTGGCTAGTACAGCTTTTTCTGTGTCTGGAGGCTGTCTATTGGTGAAGTATCTTACTCAGCTGTCAGTCTTCTCTGCTGTTGGTTAGCTTAGTTATTTTGTCTTGTAATGCCGTTCTCTTTCTTAATGTGGTTCTGTTCTGTCCTATGGTGCTAGCCTGTTCGATTGTCACAGTCCACTTTTGAGTGGTTGTTTTTGAAATTAACAATTTTTGGCACGCAATTTCTTGTCTGTACTTGTGCAGTCTGTTGCATGTGTCTGCAATCATAACCTGGATCACCCCGAGACCATTTTATCTGTTTCTTTGGCTTTTGGGTTGTTAATTGGTGGTCTGTATCTGACACAGGGTGGTAGTATTTGAGTCCTTCGGATTCCAAGAAGGAATTGGAGTTGTTCATAGGTAGCGCTTACATGGTTGACACAGGATTCCCATTTCTTTGCTTCTCTTAGCATGTCTCACCCATAGGTGTTCAAGGTTGGCATAAAGATTTGTAACTCGGGTGCCGGTTGTTGTGGTTGTGGGTACGTTCGCCGAGCTGGGAAGTTGATTTGCAGACATTTCGCCCCCTGTCTGGATGATATTTTCAGTGCTTTGGAGCATCCTGTAAAGCACTGTTTGACTGTCTCTTCTGGAATTTATTTGGTTCCGTTCCTGCTGTGTCTGGTTGTTCATTGTAGTAGCCGGTATATTGCGTTTAGGTCTGTGAGATTGTTAATTGAGTCCGTGGATGAGTGCCATGCTTCTAGAAATTCTCTGGCTGTCCTCTGTTTAGCTTTTCCTATGATTGTTGTGCTGTCCCAGTTGAATTTGTTCATTTATTCTGGTATCATTCATTATACTAGATTTCCTGTAACATTGCTACTGACAAGTTGCAAGTTATACTGCATTAATCTACATAAAAGTCAAGACCACTGCTTCATTGATGAAGTTGCACAATGTTTTAAAATCTCAACATTTTAACCATATTTCCATGGAATGTGCAAATTGCTGCACTAATTAACATGCGATCATTGAATCAGGTAGTCAATTTATCTCTTACCTATCATAAAATCTAGGATACAGACCAAGTTGTGATGGTTCTGGTCAAAGACCGATTGTAGAAACCATTACCATTAGGTTCAGGGAGTGAAGAGTGATACCTAAAAGGTATTCATCTCCTTCAACAGTGGAAATTTAAATGGAGGTGTCATTCATACTGTAATTCAAGCACACTTTGCTATTAAATTAATAGGAGCTTGAGTTAACATATAGTAATCTTGCATCTAATCCTGCTTTTATATTAAGTGAAGCCATGTTCCCAGCCCTCCCAACAAATGGATTTAAGTTGATTAAGCATTCAATCAACTTCAAGTTGCTTTTGTTAGTGTACAGCCTGAAAGTTAAAGAAGGATGACAGCTAACTAAATTTGCTCAAATGAGAAGTTATTACTTTTATTAAGAATAAATGCCTCTGTGGCCTTTTACAAGCAATTTTCTCCTGTATGCTTCCCCTCAGTACCTCCTTGCCAGAGTACAATTTCACAAGTGATGCAAAATCCTGCATATTCTTCTAGCAGGCGAGAAATTAGCTGTTAAACTGTGGAGGCTTTACACATCCAAGTACTGTGCAGTGTGATCCTGTTTCCAAATATTTTCACTCCTCTACCATTCCCTTTTTTGTAAGATGCTGGTTGAAACCTACCTCTGAGCACCATATTTAGGTCACCTGTCCAATTACTATCACCTCCATTTCTGGCACCCTTTGTCTGTTTGCACTTGTGTGGAGCCATTAAATTTTTGGTATCTTCAAAGCACTGTACAAGTTGTTCTGGATTCCACCAAGTATGAGATCATTCTCACAGCTGCTGACCATTTCTCCCAATTCATTGAGAGTTACGGTTAGCATGTTGCAAGCACCATGGGCACGATCGTGTAACTACTCACTACTCAAAGCTGAAGTTGTTCTGAAGAAGGTTGGACTCAAAACGTTAACTCTGCATTCTTTCCACAGATGATGTCAGACCTGTTTTTCCAGCAATTTCTGCTTTTCTTCCAGATGTTCAGCATCCGCAAGTCTTTGTTTTGTTTTAGGTTATTGACATATCTGATATACATTATGCAGCAACAGCATCTTATGGTGAGTTAGGCAACAGGGTGAAAATGGGGCAAGAGCCAAACAAATAAATAAAAAGTTTGCTTACTACTGCAACAACTTACTCTAAGAATTAAATACCATGGACAAAAGTAAAGTGAATTAATTCCAAGATTAAACCGGCTTTGCTCAAGCGGAGTACCAAATTCATTAGCATTTAGGGTAGAATCTGTACAATGAAGAACCGATTCCTCGTACTGATGCATGGAGAGAGATTGGATCAGTTAGGATTATATTGACTGCAGTTTAGCCAAATGAGGGGAATATCTCACAAAAATCTGTATAATTCTAAAAGGACTAGATAAAGTAAACACAGGAAGGATGGTCCCGATTATCAGGGAATCTAGAACCAGGAGATCACAGTTTAAAGATATGGGGTAGGTCAGTGCGGACACAGGTAAGGAGAAATTTCTTCACCCAGAAGACAGTTAGTCTATGGAATGCCACAGAAAGTAGTTGAGGCCAAAACACTGAAAATTTTCAGAGACGAGTTAGAAATAGTTCTTAGGGATAAAACAATCAAGGGGATTCCAATCTTGGGTGACTATCTGTGTAGAGTTTGCACATTCTCCCTGTGTCTGCGTGGATTTCCTCCAAAAGTCCAAAGATGTGCAGGTTAGGTGAACTGGGCATGCCAAACTGTCCATAGTGTCCAAGGATGTGCAAATTCGGTGGTTAGCCATGGGAAATGCAGGGTTACAGGGATAGAGTGGGGGGAGGGGCAGGGGGAGAGGGATCTGGGTGGGATGCTCTTCAGATGTGTGGACCTGATGTGCAAATAGCCTGCTTCCACAGAATGGGAAGCAGGAACAGAGGACTGAACTAGATGATAATCAGCCATGATTACACTGAATGGTGGAGCAGGTTTGAGAAGTTGAAGAACCTACTCTGGCTCCTATTTTCTATGTTTCAATGTATACGTTTCACTGAGGAGTATATTATTATTTAAATTTAACAAACCCGCCCCAAATTTAATCCTGGGAAGAAATTTAAGAAGTACCTCGCAAGAAATTGATATCATGAAGTCTTACCTATTAATGAATTCAAGGAGCTGTAGGAACTGACTCTCCTCATTTTATCTATGGTTTCAAACGAAAGGATGTACTCATCATTGTCGGGGCTTCCCAGAGTACTACTGGCACTACTGCTGGTGCTTAGATACCCAGGAGAGAATGGGTTTGAACCACCGGCTGAAACAGAATAAAAATAAAGATGAAGAATTAAGCATCTTTAGCAACATCACGTTTAAATACACAATTTCCTCGTAAGACCATCATAATTACATCCCCATCTCTGTAAGGATCAAATTATTGTGACATGCATTTTTCAATCACTTCACTGCAAAGCAAAATATGCTAATCTTCATATGATTTGTGAAACTCAAGATTAAATTCTGGGGAATTTAAATAGAAGTGAAAAGCTAATGACAATAAATACAACAAGCTTTCTCTTTCACCATTTAATTATGTTTCCATCTGAATTTTAGTCTTGCTTCATTTCTTTGCCTTAAGCTTTCATTCCTTATCACAGCAAGTCACCCCAAGGTATTGTTTTGTGTGTCTAAGTCATCATTTTTTTTATGAAGCATTCTGGACTGCAGCGTTATTATTTAACTTTCTTTCACTTGATCAATAGTGAAGAGATTGGCGAGGTTATTTACTCCCAAACCTCTGCAAATATCAGTCTGTGGAAGGCATGTGGAAACAGATATACTTTTCACCTTTTCAATCAGAGACTCAAAAGGGTATACAGTACAGTTTTCCCTCCTACTTGGTGAGGAAGAAAGTATCTGACTAGTGTTTCTGGTATTGCCATTTGGGAAGCAATACAGTGCATTTCCAAACTGTCATTTCAGGAATACATTATGAACATGTGAAAGGACCAATGGTCATCTGACAACTAACCATTCTTTAAATTTGATCTTTCGTCATTCTCATTTTGGAACAGTTACTGTCAGAAGTCCAACACTACATCATGATTCACAATTCGACAGAGTTCTTGCCCGCAATTATGGCATTTCTCAGCTCTCAAACTTAGTCAGACTTGTTCGAAGGAGAGAGAACTAGTTACAAGTTACTTTCTTACAGGAGCCACGAGAAATTTATTCAAACATGGACATTCCAAAAGGCACTGGCAATCTGCATTTACAATTTGTACAATGATGTTCAAAAGGGATGTTGGAAAAGGTAAACATACACATTCCAGGTGGAAAAGCTTTTGAATGGAAACTTTTGAGGAAACAGAATAAACTGTTTAGTTTTAAAAAGCACATCCCCTTTTAAAATGAAGTTCCGCTGCTCAACAACTATTTAATGACAACAGATTGCAATTCCAGTTGGACAATACTTTCCTTAAAAAACTGAAATAAGAGGTACACATTATCAGGGTTGAAGATGCCAGTTGCCTCTACAGTATCGCTAAATGCATTAACAACAAATTGGAGAAACTTTCTAAACCTTAATTAAACATGAACACACTCTGTAATGTGACTAAATACTGAGGAGATTGTTTCAGAGTGACAACTTTACTGAAGTGGAGTAAGTTTTACAGATCAGATAGCATTAGAAAAAGTTCAAAGTTTGTGCGAAGATTTGTAGCTCGGGTGCTCGTTGCTGTGGTTCTGTTCGCCGAGCTGGAAGTTTTTGTTGCAAACGTTTCGTCGCCTAGCCAGGGGACGAAACGTTTGCAACAAAAACTTCCAGCTCGACGAACAGAACCACAGCAATTAGAAAAATTAACTGCAGAATTGAACTACTATTTTGTAACTGGCCATTTATTTTTCAATCATCAAACACAAGTTCACAATTAACACTTTGTAATATCTGATATTACATAGTGCACATTAAACACTTCAAGATCACTTTGTTCATTGAACAGGTTCAATATTGTAAAAGTTCAATTGAAGAAGACAGTTGAATTATTTTATAATAAATGTTGGAACACAATTACTTTTATTTCATTTTATAATGGAATTTTACATCATACAAATTTTCAAGATCAAATCAGGTTTCGGATTTTGAATATCTTTAGGTCAAATGTTGTTGTTTTCCTGTACTGCAGAAGATTTACTTGTTTCCAAATGGAGAGTTTTTAAAATGGAAGTATGTTGAAATCTTAATCATTGACATAAACATCAGTAAAACGGTATGAGAGCTTTTTGGTTCATTAATGTTTGGATAATTAACCATGTAAAGTACTTGGTGTGTGTTCATCTTCGATCTTTCATTGCTATGATAATATTTTAAATTGATACTTCAAATTGCAAAGTAGATGCGATTTTAACCAACTTTTAAGCTTATTTTTAATATATGGAATGCAGAGACAAAGAGGACAAAGTAGACGCTTTTAGAATGCTGATAATTGCAGATTTGAAGGCAGGGATGCTGTGGAGATGGCACTGTTAACGATATCAGCTAAAGGAGTTGGGCGGGGAGTGCAATAAGGGTAGATGGCAAGTCACCATTTTGGTAGAAATAGGAACTAATCAGTGGATGAAACCAACTCGGAGGGCAGGGAGATTGAAGAAATCAGGAAAAGAGTGAGGGATCAGGAAACATTTTCAGAGAAGTTAGGCGCAGCGAGTTGGGGAAGGATTTCAAGTAAGGCTGTACTTTTTGAAACAATTTTGATGGGATTGGATCTAAACAAAAATCTTACACATAAATATTTGATCAGTGAAACAAAGAATAAATCTACATAGAATGATTAATCTGTTTATTTCAATTGAACCTATAAGAGGGTCTGAACTTCACTATGTATGAAGTTGCCTGTTCCAAACAAAATTGCTAAGTCTCACAGGACTACTCTATGATCTGGTGGAAACAGTGTGGGCTGTCAATTAGATCTGCGCTGGCTAGTTTAGTTTTCTGAACCCATTTGGGATGCGAAATAATGAAGTATAAAAACTACTACACTTAGGAACTGATCTTTTCCTCCAGTTGTTACACGTGGAGGAGGAAGAGATGCAGTATGCTTTGCAATTTGTCAGTATTACATCTGGAGAGTTTTTAAGTGAACGTCAGCACAATATGCTGCTGCTAACAACTTTTGGAATTCACAGCAAAATTAATTACGTATGCATAGGAAGTCTGTGCCAGCCAATTATTATTGATACTAACACCTATTTATCACATGCTCTAATTGTACTTACTTTCTTCATTTAAATTAAGATTCTGAAGAGATTTATTCAAGTTCCGCACTGAAGTAGCAGCTCGGATATTCCCATAGGAACTCACTGAACGAAGCCTTGGAGTTGCTGGCCCATCACGCACGGGTGTGAAATTTCCAGGTTCTGAAAGTGCAATGAAGGCATGTTGGGAGGTGAAGAGATGATAGTTACTGAATCTATTCAATTTCAACTTTCCTTCTGAAATAAACAATGCTTTTTGTAATTGGGCAGTGATGTTGGTCTGTGTTGGGGCAGAGGGTGAATCAGTATCTTGAGTTTTCAGCTTTTCTAACAGCAGAGTAACATGTTCCAGGTTATGACTGCAGTATGACATAATGCATACATAAACAGGAGAGAGCTGAAAAATGTATTGCTGGAAAAGCACATCTGCAGTCCTCACTTATTCCTCTATAGACAGGAGAGATATAATCACAGCAGATGTAAAGGATTAATCCCGGTTTGATCATTGCAAGATACACTTGCACTTATATATTTTCAAAACAAAAATTGGTTACATAACACAGTGGTTGTTAAAACCAAGGCACTCAGACTCTGTCCCCTTGCAGAATGCTCATTGGTGCAAGAGTAATTAAGTTTTCTAAGTTGCGAGATTCTACATTTCAAACATTAAAGGAATGCAAGGCGTGATACCACATTAAAGAACAAGAATTATTTAACTTAAAACAGACACAGATGAAATTTTCAATACAATTTTTGGATAAACCACCAAACCTAACCTCTGGATTGTAATGGCTAATAATAAATCAGTATATTCTTGTCCATACTTTTAAGGAATACAAAAGACTATACTACTGATCAATTCTGACTGAAGTTGAATCGAAGGCGGCACGGTTGCTCAGTGGTTAGCACTGCTGCCTCACAGTGTCGGGGACCTGGTTCGATCTCTGCATCGGGCAACTGTGTGTGGAGTTTGCACATTCTCCGTGTCTGCGTTGGTTTCCTCCCACAGTCCAAAGATGTGCAGGCTGTGAGAATTGTGAGGGTAAATGTAGGCTAGGGGAGTCGGTCTCAGTGAGTTACTCTTTGGAGGGTCGGTGTGGACTTGTTGGGCCAAAAGGCCTGTTTCCATGCTGTACAGAATCTAATCTAATCTACTTATTGATATACCATTCAATTTAGTCAATCAATTCCCCCTGCCCCCACATTAATAAAGGCATTTCTAAGCCTAGATATGAAATTCGTCCCAATACTACTGAGCTTGGTAAAAGACTAAGTAATGCTATTCAATTTTGCTGCAGGAATATCAACACCAAATTGTATGTGTGATATTATTGTGATTAATGATACTAGTCTCAATAATACAAATAATTATAAAGTCAGTTTTGATGACCTTAAAAGGTCAACATTTAGAGGAATTGATCTCAAAATTGCAAAGATTTTCTGGCATGGATATTACTAAAATTTATATCCGTTATTCCGTTTGTTTGGTACATTGGTTGTAGTTTTCCCAAAAACTCTTGAATTCCAGAGAAGTACCAGAGGATTGGAAAACTGCCAACGTGACATCCCCATTCAAAAAGCAAGGGAGGCAAAATGTGGGTAGCTATAGGTCAATTAGCCTAATATCTACTGTTGGAGAATTATTGGAATCAATTATTAAGGAAGTAACAGAACTTGTGGAAAATCATAATTTAATCAAGTGGAGTGAGCGTGGCTTTGTGAAAGGGAAATCGCGTGTCACTAATTCATTAGAGTTTTTCAAGGAAGTCTCAATTAGAGTAGATGGAGGAGAATCAGTAGATGTGTTGTATCTGAACTTCCAGAAGACATTTCACAAAGTACCTCTCAAAAGGTTGAGATACAAGTTAAGAGCCCACTGTGCTGGAGGTAGTCTCACTGAATCCCCCAGTATTAACGTCCTGCAGGGTTACCATTCACCCGAAACCCGAGTAGACTCACCACATAAACACAATGGCTACAAGAGCAGTTCAGATGCTTGGAATACTATGGCTAGTAATTCATCTCTTAATTCCCCAAAGCCTGTCTACCATCTATAAGGCACAAGCCAGGAGTGTGATGGAATACTCCCCATTTGCCTGGATGGGTTTAGCTCCAACAATGCTCAAGAATCTTGACACCATCCAGGACAAAGCAGCTCACTTGACCAGCACTACACCCACAAACACTCATTCCCTCCATCACCGACATTCAGTAGTAATGTACATTATCTGCAAGATGCACTGCAGAAATGCAACGATCCTCAGATAGCCTCTTCCAAACCCACGGACAAGGGCAGCAGATACATGGGAACAGGACCATCTGCAAGTTCTCCTCCAAGCCACTCACCATTCTGACATGGAAACATCCCCATTCCTTCACTGTCATTGGGTCAAAATCCTGAAATTCCCTCACTAATGGCATTGTAGATCAACCCAAAGCAGATGGACTGAGTGGTTCAAGAAGGTAGCTCAGCACCACCTTCTCAAGGTCAATTTGAAACAGGCAAAAGTGCTAGCCCAGCCAGTGATATCCACATCCCACAAATATTAAAAAAAAGAGTACAGTGACATGGAGAGAGAATTGGCTTATGGGCAAGAAACAGCAAGTGGAACAAGGAGTTCTTTTTCAGGTTGCCAACTTGTGACCAGTGGTGTTTCACAGGGATTAGTGCTGAGACTGCAACTGTTTTCAATGACTTGGAAGAAATCAGTCAATATACCACAGCCAAATTTACAGACAATACAAAAGAATTTGGAAAGGCAGGTTGTGAAAGGGATGCAAATAGTTGCAGAAATATATTGACGGACATAAAATATATTTTAACGGACAAAAAGTTGGTAAATGTGAAGTTGCAAGGAGAACAACAAAAACAGATTATTTAAATGAAGAAAAACTGCAGGGAACTGAAACAAAAAGGGACTTTGGGGTACTTTGCATGAAACACAGAAAGGCAGCGCACAGGTGCAGCAAGTAATCAGAAAGGCTAAAGGAACGCTGGCTCTTATTTCAAGGAGGTTGAGTAGAAGAGTACAGAAGCCATGCTAGTGAAAACACCTGGGACCGCTGAGCAGTTTTGGTCCACTTACTTAATGAAAGATATGATTTAACATGTAGGCAGTTCACAGAAGGTTTATTAGGATGCTCCCTGTTACGGGAGGATTTTCTTATGAGCAAAGGTTAAATAAGCTAGGACTGTAATCACTGGAGTTTAGAAAAGTGAAACATATAGGATTGAAACTTGGGATTCTTAGGGGGCATGATAGGGTAAATGCCAGGAGGATGTTTCCCCGCACAGGAGAGTCTAGGATCAGATAGTCTCAGAATAAAGGGACACAAACTTTAAACTGAAATGAGGAGGATTTTCTTCTCGGAGAGTGTTGAGTCTCTTTGAAAGTCCTTACCACAGTGGGGAAGAGTTTTGTGGATGTTTAAGACTGAGGTAGATAAACTCTTGTTGAGTAAGGGAATCAAAGACAATGGTAAAAGTGTAGGAAAGTGGACGTGAGGAATGTTGGATCAGCCATAATCCTACTGAATGTCAGAGCTGGCCTGAGGGGCCAAATGGCCACCTGCTGTTCCTATTTCTTAAATAAAAGATTGTGGATTTTAGATGTTACCAAGTAAAAATAATGCAAATTTCCCAAGGCATTTCTGCCAGAGGTTTGGGTGTAGGTGCCCTCAAGACCAAAAAATGGCTCCGATTTCAAAAACAGAGAAAGATATGAAAATAATCAACTTTGACACATGGTATTTCACAATAACCATACATAATTACCCAATTGATGGAGCCAGATTAAACTCCCAAGTTCCTTCTAAAGGCAAAAAAAAAAGCAGGAGACTGGGCATTTTTAAAAATTCATTCATGGGATGTGAGCATCAATACTCCCCATCCTGCAGGGCCCTTGATAAGGTGGTGGTGAGCTCCCCTCTTGAACTGCTGAAGTTCATTTGAAGTAGGTATGCCTATAATTCTGTGAGGAAGGCAGATCCACGATTTTGACCCATTGTCACCGAAGGAACTGTGATATATTTTCAAGTCAGGATAGTTAGGCACTTGAAGGGGAACTTGCAGGTGGTGGTGTTCCTATATATCTGCTGCTGTCCCTCTGGATGGCAGTGGTCATGGGATTGGAAGGATGTCCAAGGAGCTTTGAGTGAATTTCTGAAGTACATCTTGTAGATAGCTCACACTGCCGCTTATGACTATCAGTGGTGGAGGGAGTAGTAGTAGTGTTAGTGCAGTGCCAATCAAGCGGGCTGCTTCGTCCTGGGATGATGCCAAGGATCTGGAGTATTGTTGAGCTCTAGTAATATGAGGATCATCTTGTCGGTGATGATTATTGTCTGTCATTTGTGTGGAGTACATCTTACCACTTTTCAGATGTAAGCTGAATACTGTCCAAGGCTTGCTGCATTTGGACATAGATTACTTCAGCATCGAAGGAATCATAAATGGTGCTGAGTATTTGCAATTATCATTGAAAATCTCCACTTCCAGCTTTATCATGAACGGAAGATTATTGATGAAGCAACTGAAGATGGTTTGGTTTAGGACACTGTACCGAGGAACTCCTGCAGATTTGCCCCAAGGTTGACTTGATAGACCTCAAACAATCACAACCATTTTCCTTCGCATGAGCTATGATTCTAACCATTGGAGGATTCCACTCTCCTTACCATTGACTCCAGTTTTGATAGGGTACCTTGATACCACCATGTGTCAAAGATAATTATTTTCATATATTTCTCCATTTTTTAATTCTGAGAACCATTTCTGGTCTAAAAGGCACCTGCACCCAGACCTCTGGCTGAGAAACATTGGGAGACTTTACACTTGGACTATTTTTACTTGGTAGCACATAAATGCAACATCGTAAATGCAAAAGAGCAAGGGGTCAAATTGAAGACACTAGTCTTAAGATTCTTGAAGAGGAAACATAGCTGAAAAAGCAATGACGTTTAGGAATGGCGTTTAAGCTGCAGGAGTGGGAGCCAAGTGGCAGGCTGTAGTTGTATCAATCAAAAGCTCTGAGGCCAACAGTAAAACAGAAAAGGAGACAGAACAGAAAGAGGATAATGCCTCAGCAGCATGTGTAGAATGGTCAGTTGGTCAGACGCATGCATGCATGCATGCATGCGCACACACACGTGTACACAAATGTGTACACATAAACCAAGAGGAGGAAATCAATGAATACTCCGCCAAAGTGAGACTTCATCATCATTTCCTGTACTATTGCTGTGTTAAAAACTCCCCGATGTCTGCTTTACATTAACTTTTTCTCACCGTGAAGCCCAGTGCTTTGACCTATTCAATACTTTAGTCCAATATTACAGATTTATATTTTCATTGCTGAAACATGAGTATTGTGATGGGATAAGATAGATTCAATGGCCTTGCTCAACTGTCTGAAGTACTTCTGTTGCAAAAATGTGAAATTAATGTTTAAGGAGTTTGGCACAAAAAAGGGAAGCATTCTGAAATATGGAGAGAGAAATTCATTTCAATATCAATTATTATAATTCTTGGTTTGCTGTCACCCAAGGACTTGTGCATGAAATTTAGGCTGGTAACAGTAATAAGAGACGAAGCTATTAAATTGGTGTGAACACTGGTTTTCTAACAAAAGAAACCTGCTGCACTTATCCAATCTGGTCTTACTTCCTAGATGCCTGCTAGCATTACCATACAAATCAGTCAACTGTTCCGCCCATGACTTATAAATGCCACAATGTTCACATTCCAAAAGTGAATTTAAGAACTGCTCAACAAAACTAAACTTTGTTGGAAAGCTATATTTTTTTCAATCTGAATGAGGCACTGAACACAATTTACCACGTCCTTAAAAACTGTCAAAATTCACATGACATTGATTTTAATTTTAAAATGAGAGAAGTGAACACGCATACCGATTATACTGGCAGGGGAAGGAAGTGGGTAGTTCTTTTCTTCTTCCATGAACTGCAATGCCACGGTGCAGAAATTACTTTCATACTGAATGACAAGATGACTGAATGCCACAACCAATTCCTGCCAATTAAAAAATAAATCTGTCAGTTAAATAAGATTAACCTCGGAACAATTTCAATAATCTAATTTAGACTTATGTCATTGACCAAAAACAAGTGACAGTTACAACCACAAAAAAAAACACCAAGTGGCATAAATCCAAATAGAATGTATTATAACTATTGTAGATCTAAGAAATCAAAAGATTCAAAATAATTTCCATCCTTTCGTCTACATCATTTAGTATCAAGGACATTACAGTAATAAGACAACATCCGGCATCACTCAGAATACTACAGCATGAAACTGGGATTAAGCAGCCCTCCAGAAAATTAAATCTAAACCAAAACATAAATGCCCTGAAAATGGAAATAGCACAGTGGAAAGCATTTGAAAAAGACCAAACTATGGAGCAACCTTGAGACTGCTTTATTCATAAGATTTGGTAAGAGATCTGATTTCAACCTCAAAATCCACATTCCCATCAATTCCTAATGATCTTTAACCACTTATCTAAAAACACTATCTTGCTCTGCCTTAAACTATTCAAGAATTATGCTTCTCAGCATCTTATACACTTCAAACAAACCAAGTCTTTCTCCTCTAAACCCAGCCTGTGCATAGTTTGGAGTGAGTGGGTGAGAATGGGATTAGTTCCCTTTACTAAAGATTAGCACAGCTGTTTCCAACGCACGCTCCTCCACCTTAAAGGGAGAGTAAACTGAAACTCTTTAAACCTCTCTACCTTTGCACAAATAGTGGGTCCATCTCTTAGAATTTTTCTTTTTTTCATTCATTCATGGAATAATGGCATTGATAGCTCAGCCAGCATTTATTGCCCATCCCTAATTGTCCACAGAGTAGTTAGCAGTCAACCACATTGCTGTGGACCTGGAGTCACATGTAGGTGAAGACCAATTAAGGACAGCAGTTTCCTACTGTAAAGGGCAATAATGAACCAGTTGGGTTTTTCCGACAAAGCACAATGGATTCATGGTCATCAATAGACTCTTAAGTTCAGATTTTTACTGAATTCACAATGCACCATCTGCTGTGGCAGAATTAGCACCGGAGTCCCAGAATATTACCTGGGTCTCTAGATTAACAGTTCAGTGATAATACCACTAAGCCATTACCTCTCCTATTCTACCTACTTAGTGAAATTTATGTATTCTGCGTATTGTGAAATATCTCCATAAAAGTCTCTATTGACCAATTTTTTTAACCTAATTTGCCAAATTCAGCTCTGCTTTCATGCCCTCATAACGCTTTTATTCATTATTTTTAAGAGGTGAATAGATTAAAATCTAGGAAGTTCAATGATGTTATCAAATTCAATGTTTTATTAATTTTTCAAAAGCGGACTTAATTACATAAAACAGAAAGCTCTCCTGCTACCAGCATATTGATGAACAAAACTGATCCTTCATTTTTCAGCTAGGAATTAATAGGGAAAATTTCTAGAAGGGATGGGAAGAGAAAAACATGATTTAGTAAAGGGAACTCATCTAAGAATCATTTCCTTTCTAATATGGTCACAGATAAATATATGGTCTTCTGATTGAGAAGACCGCATCTGCAACACAGCAACCAGCCAATATCCGAAAATCAGTAGGTCCCCTGTGATCTTCTGTGGGCGGAAAAGGCTTTTATTGTATTTCAAATCAATATATTGGCATTCGTTCTTTTGACATGTCACATTTAGTGCAGAACAATGTTTCCTTAAGATCTGCACAATTTCTTCTCTCATCTCTTGAGGACACTGATCTACATTGGAAAGCAATACTACATATGTCATTCAGCTAGCTAGCCTCCAGATGTGAATGTAAACAGTCAAATGGTAATAGACTACAACTGGGGAGAGTATCACAGTTTAGGCCAACCTGGCACTCTCAGTGTCCACAGGTGGACTTTGAGTGTGAATTTGCCAAATATCCATCATACTAGGAAGCCTGACAGAATTTGCCCTCTTCAGTAACATAGGAGAGGATTGTAAACTTCTGAACATTATCCTGACTGAAATCAGATAATTCAATAAGAACCAGAGCTCAAACTGGAGATCGTTTAGTCTGTATTACTCAAATCCAAATGGCTCATTTACTTAATTTTAATAAGGACAAAATTACCTCTCCACCTCAACCTCCTTGCCCAATTGTAGATCTCAGTCTGACATTACAATGTAGACATTAATCTTAATCTGTAAATACACTATATTTATTCAATTTCAGGTTTTAATTTATAGCAAATTCAACCCTTAAGATGCTGCTGTCAGATTGATAATGACTGGTATTGATCATAGACTGTTACACAAACCCAAGATATAAACACAAACAATTTATTATCAATTTCTAATTTACTTAAAAACATGCACAAATCATTCTACCACCATAATTTTTCTAGTCACTCAACAGATTTTATATGGAAATTCCACTTGTAGTGTGTACATTCACTACTGCTTCCATAGTCTAGATTTTGAAAGCCAAATCACTTGACTATATAAAATATCTCACTCTCTTCACGACCCCTTGCCATCCAAAGGGCAGTTTTACCATAAATCCATGATTTAAAATTTGACCCAATGGTTTAGGAATTGCTGTAGGGACGCATCACACAGTAAACATCCTGAATTTCTAACTCACACTGCACAGGTGAGTTATTAACTCTGCTCAGTAATTGACAACACGGCATCGACATTAATGGGTCATCTAGGACTTTGTAATCTTACTTCTCATCCAATAAAATTTAAGGATCCACAAGGTAGAGTGTGTGAGATGGATAAGGAAATAAGTTGAATTAGAATCAAATTATAAACAGAGAAAGAACTATAGGGAAAGAAGGAGTATGTTAAGAAAGAAATAAAGCTGGAAAAGAAAAGTAACTAAATTAACACCACACTTAGGGACAAATTCTTACATTCTAGTTTCATTAGCTCCCAGTTTGGACTTTCAAGATGAGTGTTATATTATCATGAATCATATTTAAAGGATATATACAATATGAATTGCCTGTCCCAAATGGCTGCAGCGAAATGATTTTGCATTAATGAAAATCTAATTCAGCATTTTGCGGCTGCAACACAGAATTGGGAGGCCGACAAAGACACTAATTATTTGGAGTTTTGGCAAGTTAGTCATCCAACGGTACATGGTGTATCCATGTGCTATTAATAGACAGTGTCGTGAAATTACCCTTTTTTTAAGAAAATTGTGTGTCAGTATGCTCAGTTTATAACTGCAGTTTATTTTTGCAGAAATCTGTTACTGCAATGCACAATGTTCCAACTGCTCCAGAAATTTGCAAAGGTCGATATTGGTTATTTCTAAAAATTCAACATTATTTAGACATGTCTAATAATTAGCTTAGATTTTAAACTTAAATTTGTAGACAGGTTTATTCATATACAATTAGTGTGAGAAGCTGGAAAAGTGTTGAAATTGGGAATATCTGAATTCCTCTTACAGAACTTGAAGCATTTTCAAAGAATAACTAATATTAACCATGATGTAACAAAATGTAAATCATGCAAGAGCTTGCATAACATTATTCAGCAGGTTCAATCCAAAGCAGGGCATCCAAATCCCAGCTTTTAAAAAAGTATTACAACAAATTGTTTTGAAGGTTTGTCAGTATCTAATATGATTACCGACTAAACTATATTAACTTTCTGTTAAAACAAAGGATACTTAGGGTGTTGATAAAATTTGCAATTTTAACAATTCAACTGCAGTTATACAGGAATAAAGCAAAGCAATGAAATAGACACGGCTGCTCAAGAGATAGCTGGCATGGGCTTAATGGACTGAATGGTCTCTTTCTGTGCAGTAACGACACTATAACTTGCTAAGTTCATTCACTTTGGACAATATTTCCACAGCTAGTCCTAATAACATTGCTGTTCCTTTTCAGTGAAATATAGCGTCAGCCAACCAAATAGTTCATCCATAACAAATGCTGACTTCAACCTATAACCAAGGAAAACTAAATCCATGTCTGTAAAATTAATCAGGGCGTCAGCTAAACACAACATAGTATAACTAATATCAGTGACCAGTGCTGCTCCACTTTTTCTTTGCTTCTCAAAAGGTTCAAAGATTGTATGTCTAATTATGGAAGGAAAATATATGCAAAAGGTTCTTCCACTTTTCTAAATGGATTCCACAAATGTGGAAATTGAACTGACAATTGTAATTTCAGATTGCATCTCTTTACCAAGACATTGCTGAGCCCAAACAATCTGCTTCCTGCACTTTTGTTCTCGAGCCTCCTTAAAGATGAAGCAACAATTAGCAACAACATTGTAGAGCTTGCATTCATAACATGCTGTCAGTGATCGGGTCTCAAGCATGCCTGCCCCTATCAATACCAAAATGCCTTCAAAGTCAGAGACAATCCTCTTCCCTAAAATTAAAGTTGTTCCTTTTGACCATTTTAAGTGTAATAATTTTTAATCCAGTGATACAGGATAGTAGTCAAAAACCAAAATGTACAAAACAATTACCTTTCTAACAACAGGGCTCCCGTCATTTATGAGTTGGGCCAGCATCATTGCTACATTGTGATCAATAGTGGTGGAATGGTCAGTTCTCTCTGCTGAGTTCCCAACAAATGTGCCCAAGGCAAAGACAGCAGAGCAACGAACCTGCAAAATAAATTGCTTATTAAAATTCTGAACAAAATCTTGAGACCAGTCTCTTTAAATTCAGCTATTCATAACACTAAATTTCACATTCGCAGTTTATAAAATGGTCATTTTTGTTTTGCCAGACAATTGAGTATTTGTATCTACTGAATGTTATTGTGCCCAAAATATCACAAGTTTGAACATCAAAGGCAGTATTTGGAGCAACAAAAAATATAGAAAAGTCAATATAATCTCATTCATGCATAACTATTAAAATACAATACAATTCATTAAAGTACAGATAATCACAGAACATTTGTAATAGCATAAGAAACCTTCATAAACAAGCCCCAAATTTTAATATTGAGGTTCCAATACTGGACAGGCAACTGAGATGGCCTCAAATTCCATCACAGTTAATCCAGATACTGAGCTCAATTAATCCAGTGCCAGAAATGATAACAGTTATGACTACGGTGTTCTTCAAAATTAAACTGGTTCACTCATGTCTTAGCCAGTCTGGCACACATGATTCTCAGCACATCTGTGACTCAGCGTCTCAGCTGTAAAAAGCAACTGTCATCAACATGATGGACAACTAAATTATGAATCCCAAGAATATAATGTTAAAACAATTTTGCCAGTCAAGCTGTAAACAAACCAAGTTTAAACAAATGATTTTAAAAAAAAATCAATGAACAGCAGGCTTCTAACTTGGTTAGAAATTCTTGCTGATTTCATTCAGTGATATAAACTGTCTAAATTCCAACCGATGGTCCAGGTGGAGGTGCGCCATGACAAGAGATAAATTTAATCAGATTTCTCCTTGTTAAATTATTTACTTAAACGTAGTTCAGTATTTTTGCTTCTTTATTATTACTCAGCCTTGAAACAGCATATCTGATTTAAATTGTCTAATGGAAGAACTTTACACATACATCTCTCAATCGAATACAGAACTGAGACCCCTTTCTTTAGGAATCACATGCTTACAATTGAAATCTCTCATTCTGGAAAGGTAGCAGGTTTGCGCAGTCTGCCAGCGAGTGATGAGTATCGAGGGTTCAAGCCTCCCTTGAGAGATGAACACACATCTTATGCTGACATTACAATGAAGTACAGAAAGAATGTCATTTTATCATGTATGCTACCTTTAAATAAGGCATTGAGCCATGGCTTCGTAAAAGATCCTGTAGCACTGGTCAAAGGGTTGCCTGGAAGTTCTCTCAGTGGTCCAACCAACATCAATCCCTCGACCAACATTATGACATATCAACTATTCATCTATCTTGTTGATTGCGAGACATTGTGGTGCAAAGTTGACTGCTGCGTTGCTCAACAACAGCAAATACACTTCAAAAGTACTTTGTTGGTTGTGAAATCCTGAGTCATTAAACATAACATAAATACAAGTTCATTCTTACCATCGTTGGAATCTACAAATAGTCTCAGGAACACAGAAATCTTTTAGTCACATCCTCATTCGTGATCAGTCAGTTATCCTTGTGAACCTGAATACATTAGGATTCTTTTGTATGTGGGATCACATCAAGAGATAAATCACCTTGACAATACTTACAAACCAACAAATGGACTGGTTGGACCAAAAGGTCTGTTTTCGTGCTGTATGACTCTATATCAAATGATAGCTGCCACCTGTTGCTACTACAGTCCATCATGAATTCTTAGTAAAAGAAACAGAGGAACAAAATTTTCCAAATTGCACTGTCACCTTAGAAGGCTGGTGACATATCAAACATCTGGCGACATATTCTCCCACTTAATCTTAGCCCAGAGGAAAACATCTACTGATGTCACTGATGCTCTGACATCACTGATTTATACAACCTTGGAAGAAGGATTGTAAAATATATTCAAGTGCCAATGAGAGGCCGGCTTGTTAGGTTACAATGTCAAAAGATAGTAAATCTTCATTCAGTACATCCTTGAGGAATCTCCTGTGGGATTATGCTACGTTGTGATTCAGCAGCAGCTGCTATTTCTTTTGCTACAGTAGATGTGATATTTCACATGTACTGACTCCCCATTTAGATCCAATCTAATCCATGTGAAAAGCTTGCACCTCGCTCAATCGCAGGTAACAGATTATTAACAGTTAAGTAGTTACATGGTATCAGCGACAGAATGGCTTCATTTCACAGCTGTCAGTACACTGCACATTGAAATACTGCTGTTATAAGTACAAAAGTATCAAATTTGATAAACATGAATTGATTCACGTCAGGTTCACCTGGAATACAGTCACACACACAAATGTAATCTTCCTGAGAAAACAAATAAACTACAAAAGCAGAAACTGATGGAAAAACTCAGCAGGTCTGGCAGTATCTGTGGAAAGACAAACAGAGTTAACATTTCAAGTCCAGTGACCCTTCTGCAAACGTCTCTCTCAAAGGTTTCTTCAAATATTGGTATGGAAGCACATACATACCAAACTCTATTTTAGTTCAAATGATTTGTTATAATACATTGCAATTATTCTCAGAGCTGATAACAAAACACAAAATTAAAAGGGCTCACATTATAAGCACTGGGCACTGACGAAAGCTTCTCGTACTTACTCTAATTTCTCTTTCGTTACAAATTAATACGCTGTAAGAAGCAACTGGTGTAGTTTACCTCCGGTATAGGATCTGAGAGAAGACTGTACAATTTCTCATGTGCAATGTCTCTTACACCACACCAACGAGCAGCATCAAAGTTCTGCCAGATACGCCCCAAACAAATAGCCACCCATTGTCGCAGTAAAGGATGGGGATCGTTCAGTTGTTCCAAACAGATCGCTATTAGATTTCCCTGCAAACAGGCTTCCTACAAAAAAGAAATGCAAAAAATACTCCAAAATGTTTATCCATAAAATACCACATTCATTTAGAATGGTTGCGTAACTTTTGTTTGAATATTCAGGCAGTTTTCACCTAGAATTCTCAAACATGGCATGGTCAAAGTAAGGTATCAATAGGATTGCTGAAATGTTGCAAACCTATTTTTCCCCAATGTAAAGAAGGTGGAATACCTGGGCAAAATGCTTGACAATGGCTACCAGCTTCATTTAGTGCACTGGGCTTCATCACAAATACAAACAGCGTGACTTGTACTAGGTCAGAACAGGGGAGTGGGGGGCGCAGTTTGATTTAATGCCAATGTTCGGCCTGTGACCAACAACTCTCCAGCAATTATCCTGATCAACAGCATGTAACTCTTCAGCAGATAAACAAAATTTGTTGTTCGAGAGAATCAAAATTCAGAAAACAAATGAACACCACTGTGCCACGGGAATTTGAAGAGAAATTGTAATTTCTATTGGAATCAGGTAGAGGTGCAATTTTCAGGTTTTTTTCAAAGAAAAGTACTCGAGGGTAGTGAGAACCAAATTTACTAACTTACAGAATAATTAATGGGGTATATATTTCAAAATCTATTCACTAAATCAAAGTCCATATCTAGAAATTTATAGAATTCATGAGGTCCATATCCAAGAACCTATGGGGTAATGACATCTACCTTTTGAAAGGAACCAACCTCCAACTCCTCCTAACATGTGGAAGGTCTTTCTTACTCCCTGTATCTTACAGGCAAAACACAAAACAAGAAAAGGAAGGAAACAAACAGCAGCAGTACTCAGCAAAACCTTGAGACTAAAGCTTTAGGAGGTGAAGATGGACATGGAACCAGATTCCTTGGCTGGTGTATTGAAACTCTGACTATTTCTTGTTCCAAAGAATGGTCAGTTTGGACAAAGGATGAAAGAGACAAATTTATTTCTGCTGGTACTTTAGATAAGAGCAATTGAAGCTACTGCATGATTTTCTTTTATGAAGGCAGAGGGACCTCCAACAATGTGCTAAATTAAAGACAAGTTTTCAGGTCAAGGGGGTAAAAAGCAACAACTCAGAGTTGCAGATCTACTAGAAATTCAGTGGGTTCTTAAAACAGTAGACCAAAACAGACACGTTCATTACAAATTTTACCTTGGTGTGCATAGGGGTCCTTGACATGGGTGTGAAGATTATATCCAGAGCCCATATTATTAAGAGGCAGGATGCAGTGGAAAGGGTCAGGAAAGATGTTGAGGTATAATGATGTTTTTAATGGACTTGTGTCAAATGTTAATTTTAAGAGACAATCTGAGAGAGGATGTCCAAAAATCCATTTAGTTTTGAAAAGTAAGGTTACGATTTTACCAAAGGAAAGCTTGAAATTGGGTGAAATCTTTTTTTCTCTAAAATGAATGACAAATAACAAATTCAGCAAACATAGAAAATCACCAACTCTAAAGGAAAAATCTTAGTTAATTTTCCCTTCATTTGTTAAGAGCTATATTAGCATATTTAAACATAGAAATATTACATGTAGATTTAAATGTAAATATAAAATGCTGCTTACCTGTCCTGTATTATAATTATTAACGATGACAGCTAAAATAAAGGCAGCCATTGTTCGGTGTTCAGCCTGAACAAAACAAAAACCTCAAATTAGCACAGACACATAAAGCAATGGTGAAATTCAAGTAGAAAACCGAAGGTTCTGTAAGAACAAGAAATAGAAATAAGGTTGTTTTGACCTTGCCGAGCTATCAGAACATAGAATACGACAGCACAGTACAGGCCCTTCAGCCCTTGATGTTGCATCAACCTGTGGAACCTAACTGAAGCTCATCTGTATGTTTATCGAATAACCACTTCAATGTCCTTAAAAGTTGGCAAGTCTACGACTGTGGCAAGCAGTGTGTTCCACAGCCCTACTACTCTCAGAATTAAGAAACTACCTCTGAAATCTGTCCTATTCTATCACCCCTCAATTTAAAGCTATATCCCCCCCTTGTGCTAGCCATCACTATGAGGAAAAAGGCTCTCGCTGTGTAACCTATCTAACTCTCTGACTATCTTGTATAATTACTCATTATGATCACGTCTGATCTTTTACCACAGCTCCAGCTTTCAACAAAACCCTTTATCCCCAAATTCCCTTAGTGCCCAACTACTTAATCTGTGTATTTAATGGAGTTAACGACTGAGCATCTGCAGCACTCTGCCCAAGAGAATTCCGAATACAAAGAAATTTCTCTTCATCTAAATAGCTGGCCACTTATTTAAAGACTGATCCCCAGTTCTAGACTCCCCAGCAATAGAAAGCTGCCTACAAAAACACATTTATTGTTTTCATGTTATGAATTATACTTCTGCCCCAATGTTAGTAGTTCAGGTCCAGTTTGCTTTCTAGGAAATGCTTATGCAGACCTGCAATAACACAATTTGGCCACAGAAGTACTATCATTCCTCAGTAGCTTCAACCAATTGTGCTTCTCAAGTTACCATTTATTCTGCTACTTAACTATTAATAATAGCACATTAACCTCTCAGTGATGCTGTGGATGTCTCCAAATACAAGTTGTGGCAGCATTAAGCTGTTTGAACATGTTCTGTTTAGGCAATTAAATCATGGCTGATGTGTATGTCCACTTAATTTATTTGTCTTTATTCTATATTCTACAATATCTTTGTTCAACAAATTCTACAAATCTTCAAAATGCAGTTGACTCAGCATCATTTGATGACTTTCAGGTTTCCATCACCCTCTGTGTATAAAAAAAAAGCTTAAGTGGCCTAACTCTAATTCAGAATTCTCGCTCTGAAAAACCCCAGCAGGGAAAATAACTCCTCTATCTACTTTACTGAAGCCCTTTAGCATTATGATTTGTCGGAGCCAGTGTTGGACTGAGGTGGACAAAGTTAAAAGTCACACAACACGAAGTTATAGTCCAACAGGTTTATATGGAAGCACTACCTTTCGGATTGCTGCTTCTTCATCAGGTTGTTGTGGAGTATAAGATTTGCTATAAATTCTGTGTCCTAGGACCTTATACTCCACAATCTCCTGATGAAGGAGTGGCGCTCCAAAAGCTAGTGCTTCCAAATAAACCTGTTGGACCAAAACCTGGTGTTGTGAGATTTTAACTTTAGCGTTATAAGCGCCTCAACAGGGTCACCTCTCAAACTTCGAAATTCAAGAGGACACAAACTATGTTCATATAAATTGTCCTCATAATTTAACAATTTAAGCCACTTTTCTCAATATTCTGGTATCTGTACATTAACTATGAATCTACATAATACCTAATCATTCTTTTCACTGTAGACCTGTTCTCTCACAATGAATTTATTAAAATTTGCTTTTCTCATATCTAAGGTGGATGAATAGTTCAGACTGACATTCTCATACAGTGATGAGTTGATGCTACACTGTTGGATGGGGCAGCTTTTGGATGAAAGATTAAACTGAGGCCTCCTTTATTCACTGAGGTAAATCTAAAGGATCCTATAGCACAACTGGCAAAAGGAAAGAGCAGGATATTCTGTCCTTCTCAACATTTATATAAGGACCAACACTGCTAAAAGCAGATTATTTAATTATTTAACTTATTTATAGTTTATTGCACCATGTTTTGCAGAAATTAATTAAAATCGCTTACATAACATTTCAACATGATCCATTGTCTGTGAAGACCTTTTGGACCATCATGAAACAGCAAAAGCCACAGTATAAAATTGAGTTCTTTCTTTTTCTTACCACTACTTTGGATTTATTCAAAATTATTCAAATCCCTATCCAACAGCTAATTTTCATTCTGTTTTGAATAAATTACAATTTCTTTACTCTTCAGACTTGATCTTTTGAACATGTCCTGCTGCTACACTTTAAATTTGATGTTATTGTTGCACAATAGACAATTTCTGCAAAATTAAATAGGCAGCATTCTTTGCTTCTAAGTGCTAATTCTCCCTAGAAAGTTTCAATTAAGAAAAAAGAAAGTAGTACTTTTCAACATATAGATAAAAACTCACTGGCATGTACGGATCTGCCAAAACGGAAAGGAAATATTTGTGACCATTGTCCTTCACCAAGTCAGCTTGGCAAGACTGAAAAATAAAAAAATGTATACTGTGTTATTGGGTATAGACATAAAACAGCACTAGTTTGACAAAGCTATTGTTTAATTATAATCATAAACAGTTATCAAGATCTCCCTTTATACATGGTGGGAATGCCATGCACAAACCATTTAATAGTTTTCTTTTTAAGTGAAAGGTCTGACTGCACAAATGGAAGAAAAAACACAAGTATTTATTTTGGAAGGTTATTAGTACCCGTGACTATTGTTTAAAAAAAATCTGATAATTGACACTATTGCAATTTTGACAAGCTATAGGATCCACATCATAATAACCTCGTAATAACCTATATTGTTAACTAATGCAATAACTAGTGAAATGAAGTTAAAATAAATATTAGGCAATATTTATTATGATAATCACATCAAACTATTTGAAGTTATTTGCTTAGAATCTTAGGTCATTAAAGCTATTGCACTGAGATATAACAAGGTTCAAGCCACTGTCACAATGGGCACAGTGTCAAAACGCAACTTATCTTGAATGTGTGTCTTATTAAAGGAGCTCAGAATTTACTTTGAACTTCATTTAGGTCCCACATCACTGGATGTACATATTTCAAATTCTTGAACTTCATTACTTATTTAACAAAAAGTAGTATGAAATGTTTAAACTATGAAGCTGAGGACTAGAGATGCAAGACTTTTGTTCAAATTTGTTAAGGTCCTACTATTGAAAATTAAAAGTGCAGGATTGAGTTATTCTAATTAAGCAAGTTGGAAATTAAATTATATGCTGTTCAACCTCAGTTAGTTTTAAAACACTTTGGTGAGGAAGATTAGCCACATGGCCACAGTCAAAACGTTTAAGGTTTTATGGCAGTATTTATGGTCCAAGCTAACAAAATGAAAATGCTAATTTGCTTTTACTTAATGGCCCAATGTTATAAACTACTTTAGTGTTGCAATTTAAAATGACAGACGAATGCATATTAACTTTGTTTAGTTATTTTGAACTTTACATATTGTGCTGTATCTTGTAATGGCACCTTGTTATTTCAGTGCAGTCTTGAATTTAACTTTGTTAACTTAACTCATATCAACAGTTGTTAACGAATCATTCAGGTTTTTTTTTAAGGTTAAAGATATTGATAGACCTTGACTTTCCAGAGCCCTTAGTTTTCCAGTTGGAACATTCAGGATAATATTAAATCATTAGTGCGTAAAACTACATATTTTCAAAGCTATAAGTTACTGTAATGATGCCAGATTTTATTATAGCTTACTGACCTTTTACACCTCTAAGAGAGATAAACGAGATTGATATTTCAGGAAAAATCAGGAGATAGTACAATGTGAATCAGTGGGATTACCATCACTTTTAAAAGTGTGTCTACCCTTTGTGCATGGCAAGAATACAGACATATTTGTCCACCATGTACCACAGCTCAATGCCAACAACATGTTGATTAATAACATACATAAACAATAACATATTTTACAAATGGTGAAGCACTTTTCTGAAATCTGAAATAGGAGGAGTGTTGAAGAGACTAAGCAGGTCTGGCAGCATATGTTTATTTCTGTACCTCTAAAGGTAACATTCAAAAGTGCTTCATATAAAACAAATGCTATACTAAGCCATATAGAGAGATATTAGGCCAGAAGACCAAAAGCTTGATAAAAAATAGCAGGCATTAAGAATGGGGAGGTAATGGCCTAGTGGTATTATCACTGGACTGTTAACTCAGAGACCCAAGTAATGTTCTGGGGAACTGGTTTTGAATTCCACCACAGCAGATGGCGGAAGTTGAATTCAATAACAGGAATTAAGCATCTAATGATGACCACAAATCCATTCCTGATTGTCAGGAGAAACCCATCTGGTTCACTAAAGTCCTTTACAGGGAAACTGCTATCCTTACCTGGTCTGGCCTACATGCCACTTCAGACCCACAGCAATGTGGCTGGCTCTTTTGACCAAAGGGTCGGTTTCCATGCTGTATATCTGTATGACTTTATCTATAGGGAGAGGATGAATAGGTTGGGGCTTTCTTCCCTGGAGCATCGGAAGCTGAGACCTCATAGAGGTTTGTAGGGTGAATAGACAAGGTGTTTTCCCTGGAGTGGGGGAAGTCCCGAACTGGAGGGCTTAGGTTTAGGGTAAGAGGGGAAAAATTTAAAATGGACCTAAGGGGCACCTTTTTCAGTCAGATGGTGGTGCGTGTGGGGAATGAGCTGCCAGAGGAAGTGGTGGAGGCTGGTACAATTACAGCATTTAAAAGCCATCTGGATGAGTATATGAATAGGAAGGGTTGAGAGGCATATAGACCGGGTGCTGGGACTAGATTAGATTAGGATATCTGATCAGCATGGATAAGTTGGACTGAAGGGTCTGTTTCCGTGCTGTACATCTCAATGACTCTAAGTGTCATAAAGGAGGCGTGAGGGATGGTGGGTTAGAATTTGAGAGGTTGTGGCCGTGGAAACCAAAGGTGATCCAACCGCAATTATGACATGAAATGCACAAGAGGCCCAAAACAAGAAGAATGAAGGAATCTTAGAGAGTTGGAGGAGCTACAGAAATAGGGAGGGCAGGGTCTATTTTTAACAGGGAGGAGTTTGAAAACAAGAATAAGAATTCTAAAACTAAAATATTGTTTTACTAGAAGCTAATGTAGGTCAGTAACCGCAGGCATGGATAGGAGAATGGGACTTCGATGCACGTTGGCAAGAGCTCTGGATAGTCTCAAGAGTAGAGTGAAGAACAGACAAAAGTGCATCAGAAAAGTCCAGCCTACAGGCGATGATGTCAGAAATAAGGTTTCAGGTGACAAGTTGTGACAGGTGCATAGCTGAAAACAAATGGAGGTAGAAATAGGCTTTTCTAGAGATGACATGAATCAATCAGAAGCTCACCTTAGGATAAAATGCAAAAGCAAGATTGTGAATAACCTGTTTAACCTTAGATTGTTGTCAGGATGAGAGACAGATTTGATTGATAGAGAACAGAGTTTGGAGTGGAGCCAAAACACAGGCTTTAGTCTTCCCAATATTTAACTGGAGACAAGTTTCAGCTCATCCAGTACTTGACGCTTCATTAGTCAGATATTTTAGCATAAACGAGTTTTCAAGAGAGGTGGTAATGAATAAAGTAGAGCTAGATGCCTTCAGTGCATAGGAAAACTTATTCCATGTCTTTGGAGATGTCACCAAGCCACAGCACATAGAGGAGAAATAGAAGTTTGTTTGGGATGGGGGGAGGAGAGAAGAGAATCCAGGATTGATCCTTGAAGAAACACCAGAGTTAAATGTGCAGGAGCATACAGACGCTGAGAGAAACAAATGAAAAGGACTTCACATCTCCCTCTTTTACCAGCTAAAAATATCAAATATTGACCATTTTTACTTCAAAACTAAATAAAGAATAACACAACAAACTGCTACTTCCTATTATAAAGCAATATGGCCTAAACCAAAGGTGAGAATGCGATGAACATTAGAGAGACAAATTGTGCTATCTAGATTAATTAGCACTTGAGGGAAAATTTAGATCTCATGCAAAAAATGCCCTTAGCATCCAATGTGCCACAGATCTCAAAAATGTTACTAAAATTGAAAAGTTATATTTCAAATTGAGAATTAAGATTAGATTCCCTACAGTGTGGGAACAAATCATTTGACTCAACCAGTCCACACCGATCCTCTGAAGAGTCACCCACCCAGACCCATTCCCCTCTGACTAATGCACCTGACACTATGGGCAATTTAGCATGGCCAATCCACCTGACCCACACATCTTTGGATTGTGGGAGGAAACCGGAGTAATTGGAGGAAACCCACGCAGACACGGGGAGAATGTGCAAACTCCACACAGACAGACGCCTGAGGCCGGAATTGAACTTGAGTCCCTGGCGCTGAGAGACTGTAGTGCTAACCACTGAGCCATTGTGCTGACACTGAATATTTACTTCTGTTTTTAATCTTCGAAATGCAATTTTGGATAGGATGATTGTACTAGGGATTATGCTAAACACTATAAATACAAGGTTATGGTCAAACAAGGTCATGATTAGTTTAACAAAAATTCAAAATTTCCTTTCAAAATAGATCTAAGGTTTACATACAAATAACATAAGAAAGACTAAGCAATTTTGTTTTGTACTTTGGCATATTTTCTCTATTGTTAGCTCCTTCATTTCCTTGTTCCCCATATCCCCAGAATTACAATTCTTGAGAGAATACGATTAAAATAGTTGAGATGCTTTTACGTGGGAGCTTGCATGCTCCCAATTTCATTCAATAGGTGAAGGTTTAATTCTGTGTTTTTTTAAACAGGAGGTCTTCCTCACACATAGCCATGGGAAACAGTTAAATGTTAATTGAATGCAACAGAGACCAGTAAAAAAAATTCTCAATTTAGAGAAATGAAATCATATTCTGGACACCTGAAGACTCTTGATAGATTTAGGTTCTTTAGGTGAATGCTAATGACTTGTAGAAGTTATCCTCAATGGAAACACCTTAAAATATGCTTCAAAGTCTCATATTATTTCAAATAGAAAGTCTCAAAACAAGCTGAAAAGAGGTGAAAATGAAATTGAATTTAAATACAGGAAACTCCACTTAATGTCACGGATCATCTGGCTTTCAATAGTCACACAAAGTCAACAATCAATAATCCAGCCCACTTCATTACTTTAAGAGAGGAGCTGAATATTACTGAAGTGGAGAAAGACTGTAGAAAGCTGTAGCATCAATGGATTTGTGAATCAATGTGGGGTGTTGACTGAGGGGCATCAAAAGTCAACTCCCCTACCCTTCCTCAAAATAGTGCTGTTTACATCAACCTAACAGATAAGGGCAGATAAAGACCTTAACGTTTCATCTGAAACGAAGAGAGCACCTCTGAGTGTGCAGTATCCCTCAGTATTGCACTATCACAACGTTTAGCCCTCAAGGCTGATAAGGAGACTGAGAACACTTAGATTTTTTTTGATCTAGAAATAAGTGTGCTACCAACTCAGCCAGGCCAAGCTCCAAAGGAGAGAGCAAGAAACAGTGTGCAAAATACAATAGAAAGCTTACTGGGTCAGGAAATCATAGTGCTATGCTCATCAGTTAGTGGCAAGTGCCAATACTTCTGTCAGATAGCAGTGGCACAGGTCATTACCGCAAAAAGAAAAAAAAAGCAGGGCTCAGTTCTCTTCCAGAGATGCACTGTAGGACATTGTATAGAAATATCATTCAACATGCTCAATCAATTTGATTCAAAATGCTGCTTCAATATAAGCAGTTTTGAATACAGATTATTTTGAACAGCTGAAAAATGTGTTGCTGGAAAAGCGCAGGTTAGGCAGCATCCAAGGAGCAGAGAATTGACGTTTCGGGCATAAGCCCTTCCTGAAGAAGGGTTTGTGCCCGAAACGTCGATTCTCCTGCTCTTTGGATGCTGCCTGACCTGCTGCGCATTTCCAGCAACACATTTTTCAGCTCTGATCTCACGCATCTGCAGTCCTTACTTTCTCCTTATTGTGAAAAGCACCAGGAAAGCTTTAGTGCATGATTCCAATCTAATCTCAAGTGCACAAAAGTCAAATTACTGGAAGACATAGTGCATCACATCATTTTGAACACAAGTCAGTAGCAGTACAACTACAGTGTGCTGCATAGCTTTATTTTAAGACTTACTGAGTGAACTACTGTACACTTTTGGGCTTCATATTTTCAGTTATTTAAATGTAGAAGCAAAAGTTGCTGCCCCCTCTCACAATGTTATTCTAAGTTAGTCTGATTCGCAGAGGAAAGCAGGAATTAACAGGGCTCTAACGTTAGTACTACTCGACATGCATTGCAGCGGGGGATACCAGCTTCAGATTAGTAACTGCAGCTGAAGTGAACCAAGGGCATGACTTATTGACACCAGTATGAACAAAATATATAAAGTACCTGCATCATCCAAATTCAGACCTAATGCATTATTTAAATAGCGACAGGAGATTTCTGCTGCCTGGAGAAAAAATACATTCAAGCAACACTACTTACTCTTTGAGCTTCTTTACCATAATCAGAATTCTCAGACTTTAGTTCAACAGATTTTAAGTAATGGTAGGCTTTTAATACAAAATTAACTTTTTTACATAAAGTAAGACATTGTTTTAGGGATTTGTGGTGTACTCTCCAATCTCTTTATCCTTGAGATGAATGTTGACGATATGAAACATTTAAAATAATGTTAATTTGCTAGGTATTGTCAAAAAGAACTGGAAGAAAAATAAATTCATGTTTCATGCCATGCCATGTGAAGTATTTTCTGATTTCAAGCACTCAATCACATCCCAGTGGAAAGATGCAAACTGCCCCAGTGTCCAGGAACACTGGTAGCTAAAAATCCAAGAGATGTGCAACTGCACAACGGGGTCAACTTCATTTTAAAATGAAGTTCTCTCTTTTCCTTTCAGTCAACAATCTGTCACAAATGCTTGCCTCCTCCTCTTGAGGGAGCACTTGAGAGATCAGGAATTGTGCAAAACCAACCGCAAAAACTGCTTGACCACTCCAGGGAACAGAGGCAGATTGCCAACAATATGCTGTGACTACCTGGGGAGTGCAGCAGCATGCTGCTGGCCAAAGTATATGGAGTTTATTCAGTGCAACCTTAATAATGATACAAGACTTCAAAGTGAAAGATTCTTCATACCCTAAATGGATCTCTAGCTAGATATGATTTGGTGATGCTGGGTGTTGGACTGGGGTGTACAAAGTTAAAAACCTCACAACACCAGGTTATAGTCCAACAGGTTTAATTGGAAGCACTAGCTTTCGGAGCGCCGCTCCTTCATCAGCAGTGCTCCGAAAGCTAATGCTTCCATTTAAACCTATTGGACTATAACCTGGTGTTGTGTGATTTTTTTAACTCTATCTAGATAGTAATAGTCAATGTTAAATGTTAATTTACTTGCACATAGTTTATTGTTTTTCCTAAAGATAACATTAGTTTCACTTTAACACCTTGTACAAGTCTGTGATTCTAGCTACAAATTAATAACCAGAAACCTGGATATACATCAGGGTGTCAGCTTTTCATGGTGTGACTGGAATTACATACATGCTATAAAGCATTCCCCTTCTCATATTGACTATGATAAAATTCCCCATTTGGAAACTAAGTACAAAATACAACAAAGGTCACTGCGACAGTTTGCATAAATTCCGGGACAAATTAAAATAGACTGAACTTCATTTCATCTTTGGCATGTGGACCAATCATAATACAAGTGAACATGAGAGGATAGCATTTTAATATCTCTAAGTGACTTTTCTAGGACAGAGAGCATTTTCCATTTTAGCAATTGATTACATTAGGTATAATAGCCTCCATGCCAAGTGTTTGAAGTTAGCAGCCTGCTGTCTTGGTTTATATCCAGTTTTGACAGGCTTTTATTGACTTGGACTATTATGCACACTTGCAAAATTTGAATAAACCACAGACTTTATGATAATTTAAATTGCACTGTCATGCCTACAATATTGGCATAATTAGATGAAAAACAAAATGAAACTTGACCCCTAACTCACTGCAATTATTGACATACGATAGAAAAAAAAACAACTGCTTTAGCACAATTTTCACACATCCATTTGATAATGAAGTTATTGCACTAAAACATGGCGTCTGCCAGGTTACAGCAGCTGAGCTTCCCAAGAAATCTATGGAAAAGGTCTCAAAGCAAAATCAGTGCAATAATGTTAATTTGGTAATCCTGATAAAAATGAATACCTGTTGTTATCACAGTAAGTGTTTTAATTTATTTTAGCATATTCAAAAATGATCTTAAAATAATTGACCAACTCTCTTCTGGTCTCAAAACAAAGACTGTAGTATTTCCTTATAAAGGGCAGCAAAAGAAAGGTGATATACAACGTGAATATGGAACTTAAAAATATGCACACTGAAATATTAGATTGTATTATATCTTTCAATTTTAATAAATTAATTAGAATGTGTTACAATATAGTAAGATGAAGTATTGTAGAAATACCATTTTGCTAGACCAAGTTTTATCCTGGTTGATATAATCACAGACAGTAAATCTCTGCAATCAAATCAGACAACAAAATGGCACTGCATCACTCAACTTGAACTGCAGTGATATTAAATTTTATTTTACTGCATGTTTCAAAAACGATTATGTACAAAATTAACATTTGTGACTTGATACAAGCACTATAACTTTTCTGTACTGATGTTTATTAATTATGAATAGAGAATTCACTAGGAGGTAACTAATGACTGGGTAAAAGTGAAGTTGTCAAATTGTCAATCTTTTAATGCAAGCTTAAAATGAAGCATTTGTCAGAATTAACATTCCCCAATGTCAACCTGGCAAAAACAAACCAATATAGCCACCTGACCAACATTCTTGTAATGAAAGGCATGATGGGCATAACATCATGAAACAGGAAAATAAAGGCATTTAAGCTTTTGTTTATATTTGATTTGTTTTTTGTTTTAAATACTGTTCACTACATAAGGATATTTTATCCAAACAATGAGTAAAAGGTTTGTTCATGCCAAAGTAATCACATCACTTTCAGCAATCTAATAATACTTTTTAAGCAGCAATCTCCATAATATGCTATGAGATCAAGTTCAGGCAGCTCAATATTATTTTCACAAAAAATAATTTTAACTACATTATCTCAAAAAAAACTTCTAATGCCTTCATGCATCCACTTAGTAATTGTCTAAAAATATCGTAAATCATATATACATCAATAGGGTCCATTTTAAATGTCAGTTAAGGTCACACAATAGGACTAAAAGGTAAATTATTTGGAAATTGAATAAATTAACTTAAGGGGTAAGGGCTTCTTCACTCAAAAATACTTCTTCACTCAAAAATGCCATTCACTCCAGTACAGGTTTCCAAAATGGTTGACCATTTCACAGTGGCTTAGTGGCTAGCACTGCTGCCTCACAGCAGCAGGGACCCGGCCTCAGGCGACTGCCTGTGTGGAGTTTGCACATTCACCCCGTGTCTGTGTGGGTTTCTGCGGGTGCTCCGGTTTCCTCCCACATTCCAAGAGATGTGCAGGTCAGGTAAATTGGCTATGCTAAATTGCCCAGTATTAAGTGCATTAGTCAGGGGTAAATGTAGGGAAATAAATCTGGGTGGACTTGTTGGGCTGAAGAACCTATTTTCACACTGTTGGAAATCTAATCTAATCTACCCTAATGTCATTTCTAATTAGCAAGCATAAATGATTGATTAATACCATGTAAAGACAAATTATTAATAGAATCTGCAGCAGATATTGATCTGAAATGTTAGCTGGGGAGTAGCAAATGCTTAACTCCTTGAAAATGATGTTTGTAAATTCAGGTTGTAAGTCTGCTCACTGAGCTGGAAGGTTGTTCTCAGACATTTTGTCACCATGCTAGGTAACATTATCAGTGAGCCTCCGTTGAAGTGGTGTACTGTCCAACTTTCTATTTACCTCTCTTGGCCTGTTGTGGGGGTGATATCACTTCTGGTTCTTTCCGGTACATTTCACACTTTATTGAATACAGTGAAGGGAAGGTGATTGTGCAGTGGTAATGTCACTGGATTGGGCATCCAGACCCTTAGACTAATGTTCTGTGGACATTCAACAAAATAAAAAAAAACTGGAATAATAAGGTGGCCTAACAGCAACCCTGTAACTACTATCAATTGTTGTAAAAACTCATCTAATGCTCTTTAGAGAAGGAATTCTGCCATCCTTACCTGGTCTGGCATATATGCTTAACTCCAGACCCACAGCAATGTGGTTGACACTTAACTACCTTCAGAGCAATTAGGGATGGACAATAAATCCTGGCCTGGCCAGAAACACTCAAACCTGTGAACAAATCTTGAAAAAGTAGATAATGATTCAGTTCACAACTCAAGTAGTTCAACTTTTAAATAAAAAAGGGAAAAATAAGACTGCAACAATTGTGTGAGGTAACTTCAACAATCATCAGTCCTGTCACACTTCCTTCATTGGTTTTTCTTCAGATTCAACACCCAGCTCTCTTTTTATGAGAGTTGATGATAGCTCATGGTCTAAGGAACCCAAAATCCACAGGATGGCTGACAGGTGGCTGGATGTCATCAGCACACATATGAAGACTGACAGCATGTCTGCAGATGTTATCACCCAGAAGAAGCATGTGGGAGGTGGGGAGGATGTCAAGAATACATCGTTGGAGGAATTCCAGAGATGTTGGTGGTGTTTTGTTTTTAAAGAAATAAGCCGTTTATAAATGTCAGTTATAATAAGCCATGTAAGAAGTGCAAGCACTGAGTTGAAGAATGGAAGAGAGCTGATGGAGTAGAATTAATTTTTAGTATCGATCTAATGCTGAAAGTGGGTAAAGAGAGTGTTCTGACGAAAGGTCACTCAACTCAAAACGTTAACAGGTACTGCTAGACTTGGTGAGTTTCTCCAGCATTTTCAAGGAGTTTTTGTCTCGAGGAGTGTAAGTAGGGATAAGACATCATGGTCACAGGCATGTTATACAACACTTTGGCCAGAATAACTGCTGCACAGTGTGTAAGAATGGAAGCCAAACCCAAAGATTTAAAACATGGAGTTTTGAGTGTCGAGAATGAAGCAGAAGGGTTTATGCAATATTTTTGCCTCAACTAATGTCACAATCTTCAATGCAATTTGAAAGTGCTGTTCAAGATGCTTCACAAAAATGAAGCACATTGCAGACAATTTCTACAGAGCTGAAAATGTACGTGCACTCACTCCAAATGTATTCGGTTTACTAAATGTTCAAAGAGAAAATTTGAAGTGGTGAGCTAAGAAAATATGAACAGATTTTTCCATTTCTAATCGTATAGAATAAACACTCAACCTTGGAAACCACTAGCAACAAACACCATTGAGGAATGATACTAAAATCTTGGTTCAATTGCTAAATCCTATTAAACAAGAACATCCAAAGAAAGTTTCTTTGTTTCATCATTTGATTGTTCTCGTTCGATAAGTTTTTGAATGTTTTTGATAGTTAGTACCCCCACTAGATATTCTCCAAACAGACCCCTGATACTCATTGTTACAGAAGGTACGTGAATAATTCATTTACCTAGCCATCAGCTGCATCTACATTTGCTGATTTTCTTTTTTGACTAACAATGGCCTTTTCTGCATTATTGTGTTTACCAAAAGGATTTTTGACTTAACAGTCATGATCTCAGTTCCTCAGCTGAGGAACTTAATTGATGTGGATAGAATAGAGACGCTTGTCCCTGAAAGGAAATTTTCAAAATCAGGATGTATGCGTCTGAACAGATTAGATATGGAGATACTGTTCTCATTATTTGGGAAGAGTCAAAATCTAAAGGACATGAATTTAACTTGAACGGCAAATGAACCAAAATATCATGAAGAAAATCCAAAGCAGTTGAATAACAAGGATCTGGAATGCGTTGCCTGAGTCTGTGGAGGAGGTGTATTCAATCATGCTTTCAAAAGAGAATTGGATTATTCCAAGGTTTGTATGGCATGGGGAAAGACAAAAGAAGCAGAATTAGCTGATTAACTCTTCTAAAAGTCACCATAGGCATGATGGATTGAACGGCATGCTTCTTTATTATATCAGTCTGTCATTCTATGTAAGGAGAAACAAAGTTTAAAAATAGCTTGAAATCTTTTTTTTAAAAAGTCATATCCAATGTTTGCTCTGTTTTTTCTTCTGCTATGTGAATATCTGAGGTGCCTGCAGGGTAACAGCTTCGAGATTCGGAAGCCAATGCACGTGGGCATGCATGGAGCCTCCCAGTGGTTGTACAGATGCACAGCTTAGACAGAATGGTGAATGCAATGGTTATATACTGAACTCTTGGAAAACCAAAAGATAAGAACCAAGGTACTAAAATAGGTTAAGGAAGAAAGGAGGTTTGACAGTGATCAGCTGATTAAAGCATAGAACTGAACCCAGGATACCAGAGAGGACTATCAACCAGAATATCTTTAGGTTAGTCAGGGAGGAAGTTGTCAAGCAAGGGAGCTGTGGTTAACTAAAGAAGTGGAATCTCTAGTCAAGAGGAAGAAAGTGGATTATGTTAGGATGAGTAGTGAAGCTACAGTTAGGGCGCTTGAGAGTTACAAGTTTGCCAGAAAAGACCGAGAGAGAGAGAGAGCTAAGAGGAGCTGGGAAAGGACATGAGAAGTCGAGGATGGATAGGATCAAGTAAAATCCTAAAACCTTCTATAGTTATATCAGGGAAGTAAGATTGACTAGGGTAAGATTAGGGCCAATCAAAGGTAGTAGTGGGAAGTTGTGCATGAAGTCTGAGGAGATAGGGGAAGCGGTAACTGGTTCTCATCAGTATTCACACTGTAAAAAGACAACCTTGTCGAGGAGAATACGGATATATAGGCGACTAGACTAGACAGGATTGACGTTCGCAAGGAGGAGTAGTTAGCAATTCTGTAAAGTGTGAAAATAGATAGGTCCCCTGGGCCGAATAGGATTTATTCTAGCATTCTCTGGGAAGCCAGGGAGGAGATTGCAGACCCTTTGGCTTTGATCTTTATGTTGTCATTGACTAGAGGAATAGTTCCAGTAGACTGGAGAATAGCAAATGTCGTCCCCTTGTTCAAGGAGGGGAGTAGAGAACAACCCTGATAATTACAGACCAGTGAGCCTTACTTTGGTTGTGGGTAAGGTGTTGGAAAAGGTTATGAGAGAGAGGATTAATTATTGTCTAGAGAGGAATAAGTTGATTAGGGATAGTCAACATTGTTTTGTGAAGGGTAAGTCGTACCTCAGAAGCCTTACTGCGTTCTTTGAGAAGGTGACCAAACTGGTGGACAAGGGTAAAGCAGTTGACGTGGTGTGAATAGATTCAGTAAGGTGTTTGATAAGATTCCCCATGTTAGGCTATCGCACAAAATACAGAGGCATGGGATTGAGGGTGATTTAGCTGTTTGGATTAGAAATTGGCTAGCTGAAAGACAGAAGGTGGTGGTTGATGGGAAGTATTCATCCTGGAGTTCAGTTACTCATGGTGTACTGCAGGGACCTAATTTAGGGCCACCGCTGTTTGTCAGTTTTGTTAAAGACCTGGATGAGGGCATAGAAGGATGGGTTCGTCAATTTGCCAATGACACTAAGGTTGGAGGAGTTGTGGATAGTGCAGAAGGACGTTGCAGGTCACAGAGGGACACAGATAAGCTGCAGAGCTGGGCTGAGAGGTGCACATGGAGTTTAACATGAAAAAGTGAGGTGATTCACTTTGGAAGGAGCAATAGGAATACAGAGTACTGGGCTAATGGTAAGATTCTTGGTAGTGTAGATGAGCAGAGAGATTTCAGTGTCCATGTACATGGATCACTGAAAGTTGCCACCCTGGTTGATAGGGTTGTTCAGGCAGCATATGGTGTTCTAGCTTTTATTGGTAGAGGGATCAAGTTTCGGAACCACAAGGTAATGCTACAGCTGTAAAAAAAAACTCCAGTGCGGCCAGACTTGGAGTTTGGCATACAGTTATGCTCACTGCATTATAGGGTGTGGAAGCATTGGAGAGGGTTCAGAGGAGATTTAGCAGGATGCGACTTGGTATGGAGGGAAGGGCGTATGAGGAAGGGCTGAGGGACTTAAGTTGTTAGAGAGAAGAAGGTTGACAGGTAACTTAATTGAGACATACAAGACAATCAGAGGATGAGATAGGGTGAACAGCGAGAGCCTTTCTTCCTCGGATGGTGATGGCTAGCATGAGAGGACATAGTTTTAAATTGAGGGGTGATAGATATAGGACAGATGTCAGAGGAAGTTTCTTTATTCAGAGTAGTAGGAGTGTGAAGCGTACTACCTGCAACAGTAGTAAACTTGCCATCTTTAAGGGCATTTAAATGGTCATTGGATAGGCATATGGACAAGAATGGAATAGTGTAGGATAGATATGCTTCAGACTGGTTCCACAGGTTGGCACAACATCGAGGGCCGAAGGGACTGTACTGCATTGTAATGTTCTATGCTCTTAATCAACACCACAGTTGCAGACATATTGACTCATGTAGGATTTAATAGTTAAATTTACTACAGAAGCAATCATCCCCTAACACCCACAAATGAAGCTGCATCAGGACATTATTTGAACTGGCCACAACACACTGCAGCACCCAGGAACTACGAGCAGAAGAAAAATACCTATAATGCATATTCAACAAGAATGGGTACCCAATAAACACAGTCCGTAAATTTCTCAACAACAAACCCAAACAATCAGACACAACACACCCAGAAACCATCGCCATATGACCATACATCGAAGACATCTCTGAAATAACTTCCAGACCACTCAGACCTCTTGGTAGCCCACAAACCTGCCAACACACTGAAAGAACTACTGATGAACCTAACAGACCTTAAACACCAACAAGCAAAACAAATCTCATTTATAAAATATCATACAAGGATTGCAACAAACACAATATCGAGCAGACAGGCAGAAAACTAGCCACCAGGATACATGAACACCAACTAGCCACAAAAAGACATGACCCACTTTCACGAGTATCGTTACATACAGATGAAGGAGGAACCCACTTCGATTGGGACAACACATCCATCCTAGGACAGGCTAAACCGAGACACGCATGAGAATTCCTCGAGGCCTGGCATTCAAACTGGAACTGCATCGATAAACACATCGATTTGTACCCATTAGTCATTGTTTGAGAAAAAGAACTGGAAATGATATCACACACCTTAAGAGATCAAGACACAAATCGAATGCGGGACATAAAACCAGTGCTTCACCACAGGCTCACTGTTGATGCTACCTAGTATGTGACGAAACGTCTGAAAATGAACCTTCCAGCTCAGTGAGCAAACTTAGAACCTGAACCTCAATCTGAGCTACAAATCTTCTCAAAAACGTCAAATGATTTAATAGTGAAGGACAGTTGGATAACAGGTCTACGATAATGAGCACACAGAATTGGACATAATCTGCAAACACATGGAAAATGATCACAGGCTTGTAAGTGAAGCTACCCAAAAGTAAAATGCAAGTGATTAACAATAGCAAGCAAACGATGTAACCGTGAGCTGATCTGGTATGTTAAAACAGAGATGCAGTGACTGAATTCTGAAGTGCAAAATAAAATGGACAACAGCAGAATAAAATGGGCAGAAAGATTGAGGATGACAAGGCAACAGGGATGAAAGTGCCTTCATTACTGGATACAAAGTTCCCTTCCACTATTCTTCTTCCTCATAACTCAAGTACCCAACCCGTGGAATGCTTGAGTCCAATATTTTAAAAGCTGAACGTTGGAATGACAAACTTTCAGAGGATACCAGTACAACACCCTAGACGTGCACACAACATTTGTGGCACCGTGTATTTATGATATCTTGGTTAAATTTGCATAGAATTAATGTAGAATTGTTACAAAAAAGGCGGCCATTCAGCCTGCAAAACCCTCACAGGCTATCTGCAAGAATAATTTAGGTAGCCCCACTTAATTACCTTTTTCAGTAACCCTGAAAACATTGTCTTTCAAATACCTATCCAATTCCCTTTGAAAGCATTGCTTGAATTTGCTTCCCTTTCCCTTTTGATTAGTGCATTCCTAATCATAACCATTTATTGTATGTAAACGTTTTTGTTACTTTTGATACTTTCGTCAATCACCTTAAATTGATGTTTCCCAGTTCTCACCCCTCCCACCAATGGAACAGTTTGTCTGTACCCTCTCTGGCCATACCCCTTCTGATTTTGAACATTATTATCAAATCTCCTCTCAACCTCCTATGCACCAAGAGTAGTTTCAGCTTCTCCAATCTATCTGCATAACTGAAGCATGTTTAATCTTTGACAAACCTGGTATGCTCAACAGCTATACTGAATAATATACAAACAAATCCCATGTGTTGCTAAACTAAGCCAAAAGGATATTTTAATGAGCATCTCCGTGAAAAAAATTTACCTTTTCTTTCAAATGAAGCAACCACATTACTTACGCTATCTACAGCCAAGATCTTTGCCCAAATGAAAACCAAGAGGGGCCTTAATTCCCGAGCTGAACTCTGAAGCAGTTTCAAAACGTATGGGAAAATACCAACAGATAATGCCTGTCAAGGAAAAATACAGATAAAAGAAAATATGAAATGCCAAAGAAGTGGCCTACATCAAAATCAACAGCAAAATATCATTCAGCTTATGTCAGGTCATTCCAGGTTTAGATTCCTCACTCCCCAGAAGTCAATTCCGATAAAATGGAACAAAATTTAACTTCTACAAAGAAAGCAAAAAATAAACTTAAATAATAGTGGTCCATATTCAAAACTAAGAGTGAGTGTCAAATTAGAAACATTTACATAGAGTCAGAGAGATGTACACCATGGAAACAGACCCTTCGGCCAAACCCGTCCATGCGGACCAGATATCCCAACCCAATCTAGTCCCACTTGCCAGCACCCAGCCCTATCCCTCCAAACCCTTCCTTATTCATATACCGGTCCAAATGCCTCTAAAATGGTGCAATTGTACCAGCCTCCACCATATCGTCTGGCAGCTCATTCCATACACATACCACCCTTTGCGTGAAAAGGTTGCCCCTTAGGTCTCTTTTATATCTTTCCCCTCTCACCTTAAACCTATGCCCTCTAGTTCTGGACTCCCCGACACCAGGGAAAAGACTTTGTGTATTTATCCTATCCATGCTCCTCATAATTTTGTAAACCTCTATAAGGTTGCCCCTCAGTGTCCGACGCTCCAGGGAAAACAGCCCCAGCCTGTTCAGCCTCTCCCTGTAACTCAAATCCTCCAACCCTGGCAACATTCTTATAAATCTTTTCTGAACCCTTTCAAGTTTCACAACATCTTTCCAATAAGAAGGAGACCAGAATTGCACGCAATATTCCAACAGTGACCTAACCAATGCCCTGTACAGCCGCAACATGACATCCCAACTCCTGTACTCAATACTCTGACCAATAAAGGAAAGCATACCAAACACCTTCTTCACTATCCTATCTACCTGCAACTCCACTTTCAAGGAGCCATGAACCTGCACTCCAAGGTCTCTTTGTTCAGCAACACTCCCGAGGACCTTACCATTAAGTCTACAAGTCCTGCTAAGATTTGCTTTCCCAAAATGCAGCACCTCGCATTTATCTGAATTAAACTCCATCTCCCACTTCTCAGCCCATTGGCTCATGTGGTCCAGATCCTGTTGTAATCTGAGGTAACCCTCTTTGCTATCCACTACACCTCCAATTTTGGTATCTTCCGCAAACGTACTAACTGTACCTCTTATGCTCGCATCCAAATCATTTATGTCAATGACAAAAAGTAGAGGACCCAGCACCGATCCTTGTGGCACTCCACTGGTCACAGGCATTCAGTCTGAAAAACAACCCTCCACCACCACCCTCTGCCTTCTACCTTTCAGCCAGTTCTGTAACCAAATACTAGTTCTCCCTGTATTTCATGAGATCTAACTTTGCTAATCAGTCTCCCATGGGGAACCTTGTCGAACGCCTTACTGAAGTCCATATAGACCACATCTACTGCTCTGCCCTCATCAATCTTCTTTGTTACTTCTTCAAAAATCTCAATCAAGTTTGTGAGACATGATTTCCCACACACAAAGCCATGTTGTGACTATCCCTAATCAGTCCTTGCCTTTCCAAATACATGTACATCCTGTCCCTCAGGATTCCTTCCAACAACTTGCCCACCACTGAGGTCAGGCTCACCGGTCTATAATTTCCTGGCTTGTCTTTACCACCCTTCTTAAACAGTGGCACCACATTTGCCAACCTCCAGTCTTCCGGCACCTCACCTGTGACTATCGATGATACAAATATCTCAGCAAGACGCCCAGCAATCACTTCTCTAGCTTCCCACAGAGTTCTCGGGTACAACTGATCAGGTCCTGGGGATTTATCCACCTTTAACCGTTCAAGACATCCAGCACTTCCTCCTCGGTAATCTGGACATTTTGCAAGATGTCACCATCTATTTCCCTACAGTCTATATCTTCCATATCCTTTTCCACAGTAAATACTGATGCAATATATTCATTTAGTATCTCCCCCATTTTCTGTGGCTCCACACAAAGACCGGCTTGCTGATCTTTGAGGGGCCCTATTCTCTCCTTAGTTACCCTTTTGTCCTTAATATATTTGTAAAAACCCTTTGAAATCTCCTTAATTCTATTTGCCAAAGCTACCTCATGTCCCCGTTTTGCCCTCCTGATTTCCCTCTTCAGTATACTGTTACTTCCTTTATACTCTTTTAAGGATTCACTTGATCTATCCTGTCTATACCTGACATATGCTCCCTTCTTTTTCTTAACCAAACCCTCAATTACTTTAGTCATCCAGCATTCCCTATACCTACCAGCCTTCCCTTTCATCCTGACAGGAATGTACTTTCTCTGGATTTTTGTTGTCTCATTTCTGAAGGCTTCCCATTTTCCAGACGTCCCTTTACCTGCAAACATCTGCCTCCAATCAGCTTTCGAAAGTTCTTGCCTAATACTTTCAAAATTGGCCTTTCTCCAATTTAGAACTTCAACTTTTAGATCTGGTCTATCCTTTTCCATCACTATTTTAAAATGAATAGAATTATAGTCGCTGGCCCCAAAGTGCTCCCCCACTGACACCTCAGTCACCTGCCCTGCCTTATTTCCCAAGAGGAGGTCAAGTTTTGCACCTTCTCTAGTAGGTACATTTACATACTGAATCAAACAATTGTCTTGTACACACTTAAGAAATTCCTCTCCATCTAAGCCTTTAACACTATGGCAGTCCCAGTCTATGTTTGGAAAGTTAAAATCCCCGACCATAACTACCCTATTATTCTTACAGATAGCTGAGATCTCCTGACAAGTTTGTTTCTCAATTTCCCTCTGACTATTGGGGGGTCTATAATACAATCCCAATAAGGTGATCATCCCTTTCTTATTTCTCAGTTCCACCCGAGTAACTTCCCTGGATGTATTTCCGGGAATATCCTCCCTCAGCACGGCTGTAATGCTATCCCTTATCAAAAGCAAAAAGAAAATACAGCTTAGCACAAATTATCTTATAAGTCTTAGGTTCTGAAAATTCAAATAATGGTAGATTACAATAGGAAAATAAAATGACTCAGTACTCTTATGATATATTGAATTGCAGGATAAATGAAATCCATTAAACCTTCAAATTAGAACACGGTACATACCAGACTCACGGCCCAGGGACCCAAATCTAAAAATCTTCCCAACAAATCCAGTGCTCGCAGACGGTGTACCTGGCTAAGCAGCACCTGGAGAGAATAGGAAGGAGATACTTAGCACAAAATAGCAAAGTTCAAGCTTGTTCCAGTAGAAATCTAATCTCGCACCGGGTAGTAGCCCACCATCCAGCTTCATTTGGTGCAAGACGATAACACCAGGAATAAATAGCATGATATTCAAACCACAATTGAAATTAGTTTCTGTTCACTTCTGAAGCAATTTGAGCCTAAATTGTGGTAGCAGCTAGCAAATTAGCATGAAAAAATTTTTTTATCACTCACAAATAGTTTAATTCAGGAAACTATTTATAACAGTTATAACAAATATAAATTATAATATAATGTCTTGCATAAGAACACAAGAACATGAAGGAGGGACATTTATAGTTGCTAAATTTGCTGATGACACAAAGATGTGTAGGAGTTCAAAAAGCCAACTTACGGAGACAAACAAGGAGGGAATTTAACAGGATGGATTCTGAAAGGACATTTCGCCTAGTGGGACAGGCTAGATCTAGAAGACAGTTTAAAAATAAAGGATCGTCTATTTAGAATGAAGATGAATTTATTTTTCCACACAGTATCATGAATCTCTAAAGTTCTCTTCCTCAAAGAGCTGTTGAGGTGATATCACTGAATATTTTTAAGCCAGAGGTAGATAGATTGGCTGTTGCAGGTCCCAGGGTTTAAATGTTTTAGTAGGGTCAGAGGTGGGGGTAAAAGAGGGGAAGGTGTGGCATTGCTTGTCAAAGATAGCATTACAGTTGTGGAAAGGACGATGAATGAAGACTCGCCATCTGAGGTAGTTTGGGCTGAGGTTAGGAATAGGAAAGGTGAGCTCACCCTGTTAGGAGTTTTTTTACAGGCCTCCTAGAAACGTAGAAGAAAGGATTGCGAGGATGATTCAAGAGAAGAGTGAAAGTAATAGGGTGGTTGTTATGGGGGCCTTTAACTTTCCTGATATTGATTGGGAAAGCTATAGCTCAAGTTCGTTAGATGGGTCAGTGTTTGTCCAATGTGTGCAGGAGGGTTTCCTGACACAATATGTAGATAGGCCAACGAGAGGCGAGGCCATACTGGATTTGGTTCTGGGTAACAAACCAGGCCAGGTGTTAGAATTAGAGGTAGGTGAGCACTTTGGGGACAGTGACCACAATTTGGTGACTTTTACTCTAGTGATGGAGAGGGATAACTATGCACTACAGGGCAAGAGTTATAGCTGGGGGCAGGGAAATTATGATGCAGTGAGGCATGACTTAGGATGCGTGTCTTGGAAAAGTAAGCTTGAAGGCAAGGGCGTAATTGAGCTTGTTCAAGGAGCAAGCTTGAACATGTGGAGCTTGTTCAAGGAACAACTATTGAGTGTCCTTGATAAGTATGTACCCGTCAGGGAGGGAGGAAAGGGTCGTGTGAGGGAGCCGTGGTTTAATAAGGAATTGGAATCCCTTGTTAAATGGAAGAGGGCGGCCTATGTAAAGATGAGGCGTGGTTCAATTGGGGCGATTGAGAGTTATAAGGTAGCCAGGAAGGACCTGAAGAGAGAGCTAAGAGCAGCAAGGAGGGGACATGAAAGTTCCCTAGTTGGTAGGATTAGGGAAAACCCTAAGGCTTTCTATAGGTATGTCAGGAATAAAAGAATGACTAGGGTAGGAATAGGTCCAGTCAAGGATAGTAGTGGGAAGTTGCATGTGGAGGCTGAAGAGATTGGGGAGACACTGAATGAATACTTTTCGTCAGTATTCACTCAGGAACAAGACATTGTTCACAATTAAGTAGAATGGATGGCTTTGAGGTATGTAGAGAAGAGGTGTTGGAAATTCTGGAAAGGGTGAAAATAGATAAGTCCCCTGGGCCTGATGGCATTTATCCTAGGATTCTTTGGGAAGCAAGGGAGGAGATTGCAGAGCCATTGGCCTTGATTTTTATGTCCTCGTTGTCTACAGGAGTAGTGCCAGAAGATTGGAGCCTAGCAAATGTGGTTCCCTTGTTCAAGAAGGGGAGTAGGGATAACCCTAGTAACTATAGGCCGGTGAGTCTCACTTCTGTTGTGGGCAAAATCTTAGAGAGAATTGTAAGGGATAGGATTTATGAACATCTGGATAGGAATAATGTGATCAAGGATAGTCAGCATGGTTTTGTGAAGGGCAGGTCGTGCCTCACAAACCTTATTGAATTCTTTGAGAAGGTGACTAAGGAGGTGGACGAGGGGAAAGCGGTAGATGTGGTGTATATGGATTTTAGTAAGGCGTTTGATAAGGTTCCCCATGGTAGACTACTGCAAAAAATACGGAGGTATGGCATTGAGGGTGAGTTGGAGGTTTGGATTAGGAGTTGGCTGGCTGGAAGAAGACAGAGGATAGTAGTTGATGGCAAAGGTTCATCTTGGAGTGCCGTCACTAGCGGTGTTCCGCAAGGATCTGTTTTGGGACCATTGCTGTTTGTCATTTTTATAAATGATCTGGAGGAGGGGTTAGAAGGTTGGGTGAGCAAGTTTGCGGATGATACGAAAGTCGGAGGAGTTGTAGACAGTGAGGAAGGATGTGGCAGGTTACAGCGGGATATAGATAAGCTGCAGAACTGGGCAGAAAGGTGGCAAATGGAGTTCAATGTAGCTAAGTGTGAGGTGATTCACTTTGGTAAGAGTAACAAAAAGATGGGATACTGGGCTAATGGTCGGATATTTGGTAGTGTGGATGAGCAGAGGGATCTTGGTGTCCATGTACACAGATCTCTGAAAGTTGCCACCCAGGTAAATAGTGCGGTGAAGGCGGCATATGGCGTACTGGCTTTTATTGGTAGAGGAATTGAGTTCCGGAGTCCTGAGGTCATGTTGCAGTTGTATAAGACTCTGGTGCGGCCACATCTGGAGTACTGTGTGCAGTTTTGGTCGCCATACTATAGGAAGGATGTGGAGGCACTGGAACGGGTGCAGAGGAGGTTTACCAGGATGTTGCCTGGTATGGTAGGAAGATCGTATGAAGAAAGGCTGAGGCACTTGGGGTTGTTTTCATTGGAGAAAAGGAGGTTTAGGGGTGACTTGATAGAGGTGTACAAGATGATTAGGGGTTTAGATAGGGTCGACAGTGAGAATCTTTTTCCACGTATGGAGTCAGCTATTACAAGGGGGCATAGCTTTAAATTAAGGGGGGGTAGGTATAGGACAGATGTTAGGGGTAGGTTCTTTACTCAGCGAGTCGTGAGTTCATGGAATGCCCTGCCAGTAGCAGTGGTGGACTCTCCCTCTTTATGGGCATTTAAGCGGGCATTGGATAGGCATATGGAGGATAGTGGGCTAGTGTAGGTTAGGCGGGCTTGGATCGGCGCAACATCAAGGGCCGAAGGGCCTGTACTGCGCTGTATTCTTCTATGTTCTAGATTCAGAACTAATGAAAGAGAGTCAAAAGGTTATCAGGGTGAGCAGATATACAAAGTTGAGGTTACAATCAGATCTTAATGAATGGTGCAGCAAGTTCAAGGGCCGTATGGCCTATACCATAATACATAGAAGGAGGCCATTTAGCCCATCAAGTATTTTGCCATTCAAATCATGGCTTATTTGATAATCTCAACTCCATTTCCCTGGCTTTTCCCCATAACCCTTGATTACTGATTGAAGATGGTTTGTCGAGCAAAGACATCCCCTGTTCAGTGGTTACTTTCTAATATTTTAAACACTCTCAAGAAGCAAAGTCATACAGAACACAACTGAGTTATTGTCTTTAAAAAGATACTCAATGGCAGGTCAGACCTAGCATCAGGAGTACCTAAATCGTGTGGGTTGAATCTGATCTGTTTCCTGATTTTGAAAAGAGCTAAGGGCAGTGTTAAATAATGTGTGAACAACTGCTTGAAAATAAATCAGCCAGCACAAAAAGCTCTGGCTTTATCAGGGTTAACAGAAAATGCTCACATCCACCTGCCTCTCTTCCGGTTAGTATCTGCAATGTCATGCAAAACGTGCCTGAGAATGGACACCTGCCTCTAACCTGCCCATCTTCAGTGAGTCATCAACTGCTCAAGACATAATGCTGCTACCTTGCCTTGACTGCAATTTCACAAACAGGATGGATGAGAATAATGAGAGCAATATCAAACTAATAAAGAGCAGAGAAAACAGGAGAATAGGTGAACAAACATAAGGGAGAAACAAGACAGAAATAGGGAAAAAAAATAAAGACATTCACAGTGAGACAGATGACGCTGAAGGTTCTGAAAACTTGACTACTTCCTAAGCTGGCTACCCATTCCTGAAGAAGGGCTTATGCCCGAAACATCGATTCTCCTGTTCCTTGGATGCTGCCTGACCTGCTGCGCTTTTCCAGCAACACATTTTCAGCACTGATCTCCAGCATCTGCAGCCCTCACTTTCTCCTACCCATTTCTAATACCTTACTACCACTACTATTCCAAACAGAAGATAAGGACCAATAAATTCTTCAAGTAAGGCATTTTTCAATCCAGCCAAAACATTTTTTCAAGAATAAAACTCAGTGGAAAATATTAGCACTGAAAACTTATTCAACCATGTAAGACTTAATTCAGGGCCCAGTTACCAAAAATAGACACTAAGCAATTTTAAGATAATTTATTCAAATTTACTAAGAAACAGTCTTTCAGTCTTTGCTGACAGTGATGCTGTGTTTCCAATATCATAAATTCTTTGGTAACCCCCTCAACACCACCAGCCCACTACCATACATGCACCTTTATTTCTGGGAGCTGATTTATCAGTTGTTTGAAACTTCAGATTCCATCCAGTTAATATATGAAAGCTACCTCGAATGTCAGAATGATTACATATCTCTCTGCCCATTACTCAATTGAGATGGACTTCAACTCTTTTGGGGTGCTTGCACAAATCAGGAATGCATAAAAGCCACAACAAAATTCCCCGGTGTCCGTTCAGAATTATACTGGGACTGCAATCTTTGTAACCCTTACCTCCATCAAATTGCTACTGTCTTTGTGAATCAATGCTGCGAGCAAAGTTTATTTTAAGAAAATACAGATTGAACAAGAAATGCTAGTTTTTTTTTTGAGGATCTGGACTTTTTCCACCCACAAACAACAGATTCTCTTTCACATTATCATTGTATCTAGGATCACTGAAATATTTCAATAGAATGAATTTCTAATGAGAAAAGCCAACAGGAATTTCAAGCTCAAATACTTCACCATGTCTTTTTGCTCCTTCTCAACTGAAGGTATACAGATTCCACTTTGCAAGTTCATAGTCTGTACATGAACACTTTTCTTCATCACTGGACACTTCATGCTTCTGGCAATAACTCAATACACTTTACTCACAGATGATGCCAAAACATCACAAAGCAGAATGAAGCTTCATAATTATATGAAATATTTGTAAAGTATTATGGACCAATATGGTTTTTGAATAAACATTTACCCTGTGAAATCCAACCCATCCAATTAATTTTAGCTTCATGATGGTCAGGAACAGATAATCAAGCACAACTGTTAACATCATGAAAAAAACTACAATAATTCAGATCTGGTCATGGTCATGTAATTTCCTTCTAAGCCATAGTAATTTTCATTTTAATGCAGATCATACACTCACCTGTAAGACGATTGGCAACTGCTCTGGTGGATTCCTGTTCTCAACACCCATTGTCAGCCAGACCTGAAACGCTGTTAGCTGCTCAGCGAAGAATGGACTATGCTGCAAAAGAGGCAATTTACGGTCTTCAGCATCAATGCAATCAGCTGAAAAGACTAGTGCAATACCCAAGTGCATAAGCACAAGCTGAAATTTTAAACTAAGTTTACTAAAACAATATTTAATTTACACAAACCAAGCACTTTAAAACATATATCATGCTGTTGAAAATCAGCAGGCCACAATGAACGGACATGAAACTTCCAGCACTTTAAGAGATTCAATGGGCAAATACAATGAAGGAGCTATTTCTGAAAATGAACCTCATTCCTTCAATAGATTCTATACTATAAACTTGATTATAAGGGAGTCAATTCAGTAATCTTTTCTTTAAAAGTGAATGGTTTTGCATTGACACTAAAGTTGTGGTACAAACATATCTGAGCCTTCCATTCATTGAGATGTGAGAGGACACAGCAAACCTTATTTGAACTGAAAGTGATTCATAAATCAAAAGTGTTGTCAAGACCTTGTATAATGTGTCCACATGAATTGACACTCAGGAACATTCACTGTGATTGTACGGTGTTCAGCATTCATTTGTAACTCCTCCAGTACTGAAATTGTCTTTGCTAACATGTAGTAACCACATATGGGCTAATAAAATAACATTCACACCATACAATGTCAGGCAACAATCATCTCTAACACAAGACAGAATCCAGTAATCTCCCTTTACAGTATTCCCATGACTGAATCCCTCATCAACAACACTCTGGGTGTTAGAACTGACAGGAACATAACCAGACTAGCTATTTAAAAACTATGATTCCACAGATTAGTAATTAACTGATCTCCTGACTCCTCAAAACTTATCCAAAAATACAAGGCACAAGCAGGAGTGTCACAAGATACTCTCCATTTGTGTGGATGAGCACAGCTCCAACAATACTCTGAAGCTTGATATCATCCACACAGGTGGTCCAAATGGTCAGCATCCAATTCACTGCCTTCAACACAAATGCAGTGCAGTATCATCCTGAGATGCTTTTAGCAATTCACCATGCCACTTTCAACAATATCTTCCAAACCTTTAACTGAAGGAGCCAGGCATATGCATAGAGACACCACCAACTGCAAGTTTCCCTTCAAGCCAATCATCATCCAAACTCGGCATTTTGTAGTTTTTCCTCCACAGTTGCTGAGTCAAGAATCCTGAAACTTCCTTCCTAACAGCATCATAAGTGTACTTATCCATCACATGGACAGTAACAGTTCAAGACAGCTGCTCAGTAGAAATCTTGCAAAGGTAGTTAGAGGTGGATAAAAATACTGGCCTTTCGAGCAACATTCACATCCCACCAACAGATTAAAAGAACATTTGGTAGACTTGCACGCAATACAATTTTTCCAATGGAGGAGAAAGTGAGGTCTGCAGATGCTGGAGATCAGAGCTGAAAATGTGTTGCTGGAAAAGCGCAGCAGGTCAGGCAGCATCCAGGGAACAGGAGAATCGATGTTTCGGGCATAAGCCATTTTTCCAATGGGAAAATTAAACAGCCAGTTACAAAAATAAATGAATTCTAGTCACCCTACTATAGGATGCTATTAAACTTGAGGGGGTGCAGAAAAGATTTAGGAGGATGTTGTTGGACTGGAGGGTTTGAGTTATAGGAAGAGGCTGAAAAGGCTGGGTCTTTTTTCCCTGGATTGTTAGATGCTGAGGGGTGACCTTACAGAGGTTAATGAAATCATGACAGGACATGAATAGGGTGAGTATCTAAGGTGTTTTTCGAATGTGGTCAAGTCCAAAACAAAAGGGCATAGGTTTTGATTGAGAAGGGAAAAATTTAAAAGGTACCTGAGGGGTAACTTTTTCCACACAGAGGGTGGTGTGTACAGGGAATAAGCTGCCAAAGGAAGTGATGGAGGTGGGTACAATTACAACATTTAAAAGGCATCTGGATGGGTTTATAAATAGCAAGGGTTAAGAGAGACCTGGACCAAATGCTGGCAAATGGGACTAGGTCAGATTGGGAAGCCTGGTCAGTGAGCACCAGTTGGACCGTAAGGTCTGTTCCCGTGCTATATGACTTTGACTCTATAATCATCTAGCATCCACAGAATAGGCTTTCAGTGTTACTGCGCTGCCAGTTTATTATGTTCTTTCATCACTCACTGTTTCACATCCCTTTCCCCCTTTCAAATCCATTTCTTATACCCAAGTCTACAAAGATAAACATTCTAACAATTCTGACCAATTTTGCAGCAAGGGCATAGCTAAAAGAAAATATAATTAGAAAATGATTAGGTCGAAAATGATGTCTTCAAATGAAACTTTCTGAATTCCAACAGCCTGGATGCAACTGATTTAGAGAACAAAAGAACAAAGAAGATTTACAGCCCAGGAACAGGCCCTTCGGCCCTCCAAGCCTGAGCCGATCCAAAGCGACAACACTCAGGTACTGCATCTGGAAGGTGGATAAAAAGGGAGCTGATCCATTCAAAGTCAGGGAAATAGTTCTTTTTTAAAATCAGATAGGAAAACGGGATGCCAAGTTTTTCAGCCAATTTCAAACACACTTAAATGTGTACTTTTGTTCTTAACTTATACGGTTCTGCTTTTTTAAAAAATGAGTTACATAAATTGCTTGCAAACTCTGGGAATTGATGCTGAAAGGCATACAAACATTCTGCAGGGCAATGGGTTTTTAATTGGTCAGTGTTAGGAAGCACACCAGCAATAGCAAAGCTCAGCATTGTCAACACAGAAAATTCCCTCAAAGAATGTCAGAGTGGCCTTAGGAAAACTATGGACACAACCAAAAGAGGAGACGTGTAGAACGTGAAGATGGATGCATTATTTACATACGAAATCTTGGGATTTGTAGTTAAAATAAAGGCAGATAGCTTTTGGTTAGCCTTGTGATGATGATTTTATCTTCAAAAAGGTCAAAAATTCATTTGGGCAGTCACTTAAATACACCATATTTAAGTCAATGTATGACTTCAGTCAACTGGGGAGACGTTTATACTGTTGGGTTTATAGCAGATATAGAAAACACACCAAGGCAATTAGTTCAAATTCAGTCAGAACAGAAAGCTCAAGGTGTCAGTTCAGAAGGAAGCAGTTTTACCTCCCAACAGGAGAATCAAATTTTCTAGTTCAATTCAGGAGAACCAGGAAATGCAGAATGTGGGTTTCAAGCTGGGAAAGAAGTGTTCAAGTGGTTAGTTCTCAGACATTTTGTCACCATGCTAGGTAACATCATCAGTGAGTTTCCAGGAAAGCATCGGTAAAGTGTTCAAGTGATCTGAACTGTCGAACGTTTTGGCCATCGAGGCAGAGAGAGGTTCTTGCCAGTGGACTCAGAAGGGGATAGCAAAAACGGTGTCAGGACTCCAAGGAAAAGAGCTGATATAGCAGTGATATTTCTCCAAGATTGAGTCTTTGTAACTGGGGAAAGTGGTGGAGAAACAGGTTGAAGTTTTATTTTCATGTGTTAAGATCTTTCTAAATTTCATCCACAGAGTTTTATTTTATTCCCTTCTTTTGCATAATAAACTTACTTTCTGTTGCTAAAGAATATCTGCACTGAGCTGAAAATGTGTTGCTGGAAAAGCGCAGGTCAGGCAGCATCCAAGGAGCAGGAGAATCGGCGTTTCGGGCACAAGCCCTTCTTCAGGAATGAGGAAAGTGTGTCCAGCAGGCTAAGATAAAAGGTAGGGAGGAGGGACTTGGGGGAGGGGCGTTGGAAATGCGATAGGTGGAGGGAGGTCAAGGTGAGGGTGATAGGCCGGAGTGGGGTGGGATCCACAAAAGAATATCTGCAGCCTCATGTGAACAACCACGATGTTATCAAACTACTAAAATTGTTACTCATTATTACCATCACCTGGGGTCAGAAGAGCAATAACCAATGACTTAATCAAATATTTCTTTTCTTGCTAGGGCCTTACCTAAAGGGACTAAAAGTTAAGCAGGAGAGGAGGAGAAATCTATAAGGGCAAAGTATTGTAACAGTAGAGATGGTCAGAGATATAGAGGGAAATGGCCATGAAGGATTGGATACAATATATACAATTGAGGGTTTAAAAATCTGAGGAGTTGGAGTTGTTAGCCACAATTATTCAGCAAGGATATGAGTGCTGTAGCACATTGCATATTAGCATATGAGGCAGAACTTTGGAAGTATTGAAGTTTATAGAGGGTGAAAATCAGCCAAGGATAGACTAGAGTGACTGAATCTGGAAGTGACACAAAGGTTATGAGCAGAAGAATTACAGAGAAACGGAAGGGATTGCCAAATTTGAATCTTATGATTCCTGCAGCCAGGATCAGTTAAACACAGTAATCAGGGAGAGGAATTAAACAAAAACAGAAATTGCTAGAAAAGCATAGCAGGTCTGGCAGCATCAGTGGAGAGAAGTCAGAGTTGATGTTTTGGGTCCAGAGAGACACCTTCCAGGTGAAGCAGCACTTTACCTGCACTTCACACAATCTGGTCTCCTGCGTTCGCTGCTCAAAATGTGGTCTCCTCTACATTACAGAAACAAAGCATAGACTGGGCGGCCACTTTGCAGAACACCTGCGTTCTGCTCGCAAAAAAACCGTGGGCTTCCAGTTGTTTGCTACTTCAACACACCACCTTGCCCCTGGTCAACATCTCTGTCTCAGGGTTGCTGCAGTGCTCCAGCGAAGCTCAGTGCAAGCTGGAAGAACAGCAGCTCATTTTCCACTTGGGAACTCTATAGCCTTCTGAGTAAAACTGAATAATTTTAGGGATTGAGGTACCTTCTCCCATGTCCTTACCCCAATCCCCACACACAAGGCCTTGTTATCACATGATCTGCTGTTATACCATCGTTAACCACTAACAGTCTCCATGAACAGTAGCTATTCATTCTCCAAGGCTGATTGTTATCCACTCCTTTGTCTGTCTCTCTGAGTTCTATCTCCACCTATCATTTATTCCTTACCCCCTCCCCCCACCACATCTTCTGCACATTTTCCTAGCTACCATCAGTACTGAGGACGGGTCACTGGACCAAAACATTAACTGATTGCTCTCCACAGGTGCTGCCAGACCTGCTGGACTTTTCCAGCAATTTCTGTGTTTTGTTTCTGATTTCCAGCATCTGCAGCTCTTTTGGTTTTGATTCAGGATGGGGAATGATACTTTTGAGCATACTGACGTTCAAATGCTGCTGCTCTGGGCACCTGACCTAACTTAGAGTCATAGAGATGTACAGCATGGAAACAGACCCTTCGGTCCACCCCATCCACGTCGACCAGATATTCCAACCCAATCTAGTTCCACCTGCCAGCACCTGGCCCATATCCCTCGAAATCCTTCCTATTCATATACCCATCCAGATGCCTTTTAAATGTTGCAATTGTACTAGCCTCCATCACTTTCTCTGGCTGCTCATTCCACACACTTACTACCCCCTGTGTGAAAAAGTTGCTTCTTAGTTCTCTTTTATATCTTGCCCCTCTCAACCTAAACCTATGCCCTCTAGTTCTGGACTCCCACACCCCAGGGAAAAGACTTTGTCTATTTATTCTATCCATGCCTCTCACGATTTTATAAATTTCTATGAGGTCACCCCTCAACCTCCGATGCTCCATATGGTACTATTAGTACACTGTAGACAAATAGTATGCAATCAAAAAAGATATATTGCACATCCAGAAAACTGATAACCACGCAAATACTCAGTAATCACAGTTTGAAAATGTATGATGGAATTGATAAAAGACTCCAATATATTGCTATGGAGACAAATATTTTAAAAATCCATATACTAGTTTTCTCCATAAGGCTTCAAATGGCTTTGAATTTGCATATATATTCAATGTTTATGCTGTAAATTAGAGAGGTTATACATAAAAGACGCTTTAAAAAAGCCAAGTTTTATTAGAGCTGGTGATGTAATCATGTGGTTCAACAACGTTTTAGAATTTGGTCATTAACTGCTGCTGCAAACTAGTTTACTCTTTTAAGTAATTTTCTGCCGACATAAAGGAGGTTGCTTTTTTGAGATATTGCTACCGTGCCACTAGATATTCAGCAAAAATGTTTATGCGCATACATTTTATTTTCAAGAAAACCTACCCCCAATATTTTTAAAGATGCTAGTTTGTATTGTAAAACCATCTTTCAAAAACCACATTTTGTTCAGAGGATTTGTGCATACTGCAGAGCTCCATAAAGATACAACAGTGCAATTAATTATTGGGAGATGTTGCTTATTGAGCAAAAAATAAATTTGGCAGGCATGAGATTTCGCCAAGGCATGTTTTCAAGATTAACATTTACATGCAGAGAAATGTTTTTTTTTCTGTGGGGAAACACTGCTTTCATGATGGTTGATGGAGTGGGATAGATCAGCCACAAAGAATATCCCATATGGCAAGTAGTTTGTTTGAACTTAAAGCTCTATCAAGACTTCCATCTTGAATACTGGAAGCTAAAAAGCAGATGCTAAAATTGAGAGAATTAAATCTTCTATTTTCATGTTTCTGCTTTGTAAATCTGCAAGCTAAACTACTTACTACAATTAAAGTTCACATTTATTCATGTCCACAACCGACCACTCAACTTCCCTCCTGGGCCCTATACCTGCCAATGCCTGCACCTATGCTTCAGTCACTCTCTATTCCTCAAATGACCAATTTAACCATTCACTACAACCATCCATCCACTCTTAACCTTCTGTTGTTAAATGCCTATAAATCTATCTGGAAGAACTCCCAATGTAAACCCCTCCCACTTAGTTTTCACTGCTCAAAGCAGCAGAATGAAACTTCTTTTGCAAGTCATTAGAATTTGGAATACACTGCCTGGGAAGAATGGAGGAGATGGATTTTATAGGAGGTTCAAAAGAGAATTGGATACATATTTGATTATGAAGAGTTCAGAAGGCTAGGGAGCTAGGGCTGGAGAATGTGACAAAATGGGTATCTCTTTTGGGAGCCACTAAATATAGGATGAGTCAAATGGTCTCCTGTTATAGAGTCATAGGGATGTACATCTGAAACAGACCCTTCAGTCCAACACGTCCATGTCAACCAGATATCCTATCCCAACCCAGTCCCACCTGCCAGCACCCGGCCCATATCTCTCCAAACCCTTCCTATTCATATACCCATCCAAATGCCTCTTACATGTTGCAATTGTACCAGCCTCCACCACTTCCTCTGGCAGCTCATTCCATACACGTACCACCCTCTATGTGAAAAATTTGCCCCTTAGGTCTCTTTTATATCTTTCCCCCCTCACCCTAAACCTATGCCCTCTAGTTCTGGACTCCCTGACCCCAGGGAAAAGACTTTGTCTATTTACCCTATCCATGCCCCTCATAATTTTGTAAACCTCTATAAGGTCACCTCTCAGCCTCCAACGCTCCAGGGAAAACAGCCCTAGCCTGTTCAGCCTCTACCTATAGCTCAAATCCTCCAACCCTGACAACATCCTTGTAAATCTTTTCTGAACCCTTTCAAGTTGCACAACATCTTTGCACCATAAAATTCTATGACTCTAATCGAAATCTGAAATGTCAGTAGCTGTTTTTAAAAGAACAGTCATCATGGCAACCAGCGCCTGGAATAAGAAATGATAAGTTAACATTTTGATTACAGCTTTTATATTTCCAGAACTTTCGACATTATTTCACAGAAAGCTCCAATTAGCAACAGTGCAGTCACATCCACTTAATGGACAAAAGAAACAATAAATTTGAAGCAAAATCATGGAAATGGCGAGATCTACAGGGGTGAAGGAAAGAGGAAACTGGCTTGTATACGCGTGCGCACACACACAAACACGGCTGCCATCACCATTCCTTTCCCCTCCCCACCTTGCAACACACACGAGCTTTCCCTACTGTGATGGTGCACTGACATTTCAGGCTTTCTAACTGGTTAAAGCTCTTTCTACAGTCAATCTTTAATAATTTAAACTTTAGAAGGAGACGGAGCATAAAAAACATTTCTCCTTCTAGATTCCTCCCAGATTGCACCTTCTGGATTCCATGGCTGACATGGATTCAATATTCAGGCACCAATGAATTTCATGACTCATCTTCAGTTGAAGTTTGGTATAAGATTTTCAAGCAGAATTGCGCATCCTCTGATATCCTGAATCAACATTTCCAGAGTCTTATCCCTCACGTGATTCACTTCCTCTTCCTTCAGTTGTTACAGATGAACAGTTTTCTCCCTTCGTCCCAGGACGAGAAAAGAAATGGCAAGGGGGAGACATTGCTTTGCTCCCAGATGTTGCATATTACATAGATTACACTAGAACCTGATGAATCAGATGAGGTGTTGCTGTTATACCTACACAAACAGTGGATGTTTCTCTTCTCCTACCTAACACCATCTGCGCATCTTGATCAATGTATGCACAGTTAAAGAGGAATATATTAAGCCTTTTCCTAAATATTTGCCATTTATATTTATTCTGAACGTTACCCACAAGCAGTACAATGACAAAAGTTGTTTCAGAACACTGTGCCGTGGAAGGGCCGGTTACTACTGGATGTTCCTCAGAATCAGTGATAGTTACAGTCACATCTCATCAAAGTGCCGAATTGAACACTGGATTAATTTGATGTCCAAATCAGCACTAAAAACAGGTATGAAGTACTTAGATCAGGAAAATAAAATCTCCCTTTCATAAGCTAGACTTTGTAGAGCTTAATCTTTGTCTGTTTTAATTCAGAGAACACATGGTAAATCACATCTTGGGATTATAGCATATTGGGTCACACACACAACTTCACTAAAAAGAAAACATATATATATAATATATATATATAGCATCTTGCAGACAATCAGGAGTTTACAGCCAAAGAAGTATTTAGCAATTGAAATCAATGATGTAGGAAACGTGGCCACCAAATTGCACATAATCCAGTCCCAAATACAGTAATTAAATAAATGACAAGGTTATCTATTTTAGATATAAACAGAAAGTGCTGAAGCAACTCAGAGGTCTGATAACATCTGTGGTGAGGGAAGTAGGAGTGAATGTTTCAAGTCCGGATGGACTATTCTTCAGAATTCTTCGGGTACAAACAAGTTGTTTTCTAAGGAAAGGCTGAGTAGGGTGACCCTGTACCTAACAGAACTTAGGAGAATGTCAGGCGACACTATTGAAACATACAAATGTCTAGGGGGTTTGACACAGTAGATATGAAAGACTTTCTGTTATGGGATGGTTCAGGACTAGAGGGCATAATCACAGAATAGGGGGTCGCATATCTAAGGCAGGGATAAGGAGGAGGAATTATTTTCTACAGAGGGCTGTTGAAGATAGATTATTAAGGATACTAATGGCTGAATAAGCAGATTTTTAATCAGTAAGGGTACCAAGGTATAAGGAAAAATAGGCAGGAAAATGGAGCTGAGGGTTATCAGATCAGTTGTGATCTTACTGAATGGCAGAACAGACTCGATGAGTTGACTGGCCTGGAATAAAATCCCTAAAGGAAAGAATACAATCCCTACAGTGTGGAAACAGGCCCTTTCAGCCCAACAAGTCCACACTGACCCTCTGAAGAGTAACCCACCCAGACCAACTTCCCTATCCTTTTACTATATATTTTATTCCTGACTAGTGCACCTAACCTACACATCCCTGAACACAATGGGCAATTTAGCTTGGTCAATTCACTTAATCTACACATCTTTGGATTGTGGGAGGAAACCGGAGCACCCGCAGAAAACCCATACAGACACGGGGAGAATGTGCGAACTCCACACAGACAGTCACCCGAGGCTGGAATCAAACCTGGGTCCCTGGCGCTGGGAGGGCAGTAGTGCTAACCACTGAGCCTACTTTTGTTTCAATGTCTTACGGTCAAATAGAAGGGAAGTCATACTGGGCTCAAAGTTAACAGTTTTTCCCTTCCAGATGCTGCTATACATACTGATTTTTCCAACTTTCTGCGCTCGTTTCAGGTTTCCAGAATCTGCAGTAATTTGCTTTCATCTGTTTTGGATTCTGGCTGAGGAACAAATGTTGACTAGAACAGCACTAGAACTCTCCTGATCTCCCTTCAACAGTCCTTTAGGATTTTCTTTTTACATCATTCTTAGAGGGCAGGCATCATTTAACATCTTTCCTAAAATTCAGACAGTACTGAATGGAATGTCAGCCTTAATTTTGCATTCCATGTTTTCCAAGTCAGTGGCCAGGAGTACTGTTACTGCGCCATGTCTGACAAGTATTTATCGTTAAAATTAACATTTTAGTTACTCCTTATTATATGAATCAGAATATACAACAGCACCACACATTGCACTGCAAATTTCCTACTCCAAAAATGAAAAGGGAACCACATCTTCTGGAAAAAAAAATGATCAACTTAACTCACCCTAAAAGCTGTTCCCTCTTCAATGATGGTGGGAAGTTGTGAAAGGCAAATGTCCACTGCGAGGTCCCAAGCTTGCCTGCAAAGTGATGCACAGATTCATAAACTAGGTTGGTTAGATCTATGCACTGATATTCATTTTGTTGCTGGCAACACTATTGACACGGCAATTGCCATCCCAGTATCTATTTATAACATTTTCGAATATGTTCTACAATTTAAAAGAGGTGCATGTTCAAAAGTTTTCCTCTCATCAGCCCTCCTGCACCTCTGTCACTCAAACTCTCTGCTGTCTGACATTGTAAACGGTTGCAGCTTACTGTTTTCAAAACTACCATCGACCCTTCGTCAAAACTCACCCACCACCCTCTTAACCTATTCCAACACCTCTGCACATGTAACTTTCCTTCACTCTCCAGAGTCTTCAACAAACCACCACCTCTTAAATCCATGCCCACTTTTCTCACATTGCATAAGAACATGAGAGATAAGGGTTCTGAGATCCCTTGAGACGAACTATATAAACAGTTGACTTTTGACCTCAAGTCACTTGAGTCCCCTGGAGGCCAAACATCTCTATGCTCAAATCCCTTCCCATTAAGTTTCCTTCTTATCCTACTAATTTTGGACAAGCTGCCATTTCCTCTAATTAAACATTGGGATGACCGAGGTACTGTCTTGAACACCCTCCTCTAAAAACCTCTGACCCTTCTTACTACTGACTTGAATCTAACTACTGGCAAACTCAGTGTCCTGTTGAGCCTACATATAAAACATTAAGATCTAACTTAAGAGTATTATTTTCAAACAGAAAAGGATATTGAGGCTGAGAAGTTATTAGACTGGTTCACCAAAATACCACCTGGTATGGCCAAACTCGTCAAGAAACGTACTGTTCCCTTCTTTGGTTCAGTATCTATTTTTGTCTGATTACATTTCTGCAAAGTTAGAATGAACTGCTTTCTACATTAAAGCATCATATAAATGGGCAGTGTTTAATTTTCACACAGAACACAGTCAAAATCACAAGTTACATGAATTGGTAACTTAGTTGAAAAATAGTTAGCAAAGTAAAAGTAAATTACCAAATAGCACAGTGACGCAGTTGCTGCTGTCATGGTGTTCATAAGCACTGTCTCCTTTTCCCTATGGACAAATATTTCCATAAAACTATTCACCACCACCAAATGTAATCTCCAGTTCATCTGATATCAACCATACTTCCAGTAATAATTACAAAATGACATTCAGCAGGAAACCTGGTTAACTTTCCTCTGTTTGACCAAAGGCACAGAAATCTTTCCTGGATTAGCTAACTAGCACAAAGTTATCCACAAAACTGGTCCAAAGATGTGCAGATTAACTGGATTGGCCAAGGTAATTTGCCCCATGGTATCCAAGATGTACAAGTAAAGTGGGTTAGCCATGGTAAAAGCAGGGTTATTGGGAGAGGGTGAGGTGTTGGATTTGAGTTGGATTGACTTTAGAGAGTCAGTGCAGACCTATTGGGCCAAATGGCCTCTTTCCGCACAGTGGGATTCTATGAAATTAGGGCCAGAAGTCTGGCATCTCCCTGATTGGTCTTGCTCATCATCTTAATCATTGGAGAACTAGTCTTTCATTTGAGGCGGTAATAGGATGAAATGATTTTTAAAAATATATAATGCAAATTCAACTGAGGAGGGAAATTGAAAAGATCACAGCACTTCACACATAAATACTATCTGCAGACATGGTATCTCAATTAAAAAGAGAATTCAGTAAAGCTTTTTCTAAACCTTTAAAACACAATTTTTCTCTCCAAGTGACATTTTGAATTCCTGATTTACATAAACCTAGGAAAATTCTAGTTAAAGCAAATCCATTATTAAGACATCAAGCGAGCCAGTAAATTTTGAAATGTATTCCATACATTTTAAACAGAACAGTTTGCACTATTATTTACTACTTCTGTAAAGAGAATTTAACTCCAAAGGACAAATATACATGTAAATCTTGAGGATTCACCAAACCAAAGAATTGTTAAGTGCATGATTTTTGCTTGCTGGCACTGCAGGTACCAACTTGCAGTTACTTCAAACAGCTCAGGTGTGTCTAGAATACCAATAGAGGATGCCATGTGACACTGAACAAGACAAAATAATTTGAGGTTTGTGTTTGCAGATTTGCATCACATATCCATCTGGTCTTTTCTATTAAGTTGTTCAATTGCAAGCAAATGAAATACAAAGACAAGAAGCCTCCAACATGAAAGTACTACTTACAATTCTATGGAAATATTAATATCAATTCTTAGGAGCAGAAAACTGGATTTTGAGCGGATTAGAAAACCATGGTGTGGAATTAAATTTTCATTCAGGATATGATCCTTAGAGGAGGTGCATATAGGTGCCCACACGTTCATTTTTGGAATGAAGGCACAACACAATTTTATTTAGCATGATCAGCTTCAGAAGTGCTAATTTGGGATTTGTTAAATATGTCACATGCATCACATCACCAGTCAAAAGTTTCTTACTAAATATGCTTTTTCTAAGTTTTTGAAAATGCAGATTTTCACCTTCAGTTATTATTGCTCAAGTGTTTCGACCAGAACAGTCGAGGTTCCTAGCACAGGAACTGAGCATTCAGCCCATTACTCCATGCTGACTCCTCGGTAGGGCAATCCAAAACTACTTTCATTGTCCTACTCTCTCCATAAAATCCTACATCTTCCTCTGCTTCAAATATTCAAGTGTTTATGCCTCAAAAATTGCCATCATTTTCATTTCAGTTATTTCTTATGATAAAGTGGTTTTGCTTAAATGCACTGGGCAAAAATGTAATTGCTTTGCCTCAGTTTAATTCAAATTAATAATGCCGTCATTGTTGACACTCCACTTAGAATAAGATTATTCTCCATTTAGATGAGATTAGATTCCTTAGTGTGGAAACAGGCCCTTCGGCCCAACAAATCCACACCGACCCTCTGAAAAGTAACCCACCCAGACCCATTTCTCTCTGACTAATGTACCTAACATTATAGGCAATTTAGCATGGCCAATTCACCTGACCTACACATCTTTGGACTGTGGGAGGAAACCGAAGCACCCAGAGGAAACCCACACAGACATGGGGAGAATATGCAAACTCCACACAGACAATCGCTGGAATCGAACCTGGGACCCTGGTGCTGTAAGGCAGCAGTGCTAACCACTGAGCCACCGTGCCACCCCTTAAACCTTGGTTTATACCAGCAGATCCATTCATAATTTCAAAGAAAACTTCCATTAATTGTCCTTTTAACCTTTACAGCTTCGAAGAAATAATGTAAGATTTTGCTTATAATTATAGTTTTTGCTTATAATTATAGTTTTTGCTTATAATTATAGTTTTTCAGTCCTAGCATCATCTTGATGGTTCCATGCTGTATCGCTTTAATGCCCTTCAGATAACAAAGGGCCCAAACACACTTACTGTTCTGGGCATCTTAAACTATGATAATTTTTCCTCTTGCAAAATTATCATTATCTCATTGCTGCTGCACTCCCCAAGTCATTTTCAAAAATGTAAAATATTTCTGTTTTTTTCCAACACTTCATCCACCTGCACTCACATTTTTAAAGTTTTAGATTGTCTCGGTTCCACTGTATCTACCCTAGGTATCATACATTGAGGTGGTAACAAGTCTTGTGAGATTCCGTGGATCTAAGTGCTGCATGGACAGGAGCATAACTCCTGGCAGAACCACTAAATACAGAGAAATTGAAAGGGAGGTGCGAGAACAAAGGCAGTCCATTAACTCTCCTGGCAGCAAGTTGTAATTCAGGCTAGTGGTCACAAAAAAACCCTTTCATTATAGTATCAATGTGGAGATAAAAATGAGTCACAAACAACTCAGTGGTAAGCATGTCACAGATTTGGTGGGCAGCACGGTGGCACAGTGGTTAGTGCTGCTGCCTCACAGCGCCAGAGTCCAATTCCAGGTTCGATTCCAGCCTCGAGAGACTCCCAGTGTCTGCGTGGGTTTCCTCCAGTGCTCCGGTTTCTTCCCACAGTCCAAAGATGTGCAGGTCAGGTGAATTGACCATGTTATATTGCCCGTAGTGTTAGGTATGCTAGTCAGAGGAAAATGGGTCTGCTCTTTGGAGGGTTGGTGTGGACCGAAGGGCCTGTTTCCACACTGTAGAGAATCTAACCAATCTAACCATCTCCACACCTGAATATTGCCTGTGAAAAATCACAAGTTCATGGATACAATCCAAAATAATTCAAAATAATGGATGGACAACAGCAGAATAAGCAGGTTTTCTCATTTGCTACTGTGCACAGTTGATTCGAACAAAACATACTGCATCTTTCAACTGAGTTCTTTTTATCTCTTGTTCTTCCTCCACAAGCATATCAAAATCTGGACTAAATATATCTACCACTCCTCTTTCGATCCTTTTCTCTGCTTGCCTACACCCTTATAGAAGCTTGACAGATTTGAGGACATCAAGCATTACATTCGGCAAAAAGCTGGCTACCAACTGGGAGACATGAATTTTAATCTATTTTATATAGATAAATTTCAGGCCTTCTCTCTGTCTACTGCAAATGTATGCTTGCACAATCCAGTTTATGGTGGAGATTTGCATCAATTACGTTTCTATAGCACCTTTAACAGAGAAAAATCTCTCAAGGAACTTCAAAGAAAATCAGAGCTAGGTTGGAGAAGGTTGCAGAAGTAATACTTTATGAAACTGAAGAGTGTGTACAGCTTGGGATGACAATTAAAGTTCCATTTGCCATGTGACAGAGTTACGACTGGTGAGAAAATTGAAGGTATTTGAATAGCGTAGAGAATATACCAGAGATACTATAGCATAGAGAATAGAATAATCGTGTGTACTTTTACATGAAAAATACAGTGAAAGTTTCTGTAAGTCGCATTACCACAGTGCCTATATTAATGACAGAAGTCACACATTATTTAAAAGAAAGCAAAATTAAGACAAATTTCATCACAGTTCAATTAATGGCTTCTAGGTTCAGGAAATACTGATCGAAGAACAATAGAATACCCTGAAGATGCAGCCAGGATGAGCCTGCCATTCCGGAACCAGAGTGCCTCGCCAGGACAAGAATGCTACACTGGGCTGCTGGAATTGACTTGCAAAAGGTTGATCAGGGAGAATGGTTAAGGCGGCCATTGATTATGGCCAAAGACTGAAAATACATGGATTCAAAAATAATTGGAATTACAATAAAGGCAGAGTACAGCAGCATTTTGAGCTAGAAGGAAGTATGATGGACAGGATGCTGGGTTTGAAGATCAGTTCTGGGTTCAGCAGTACGTCCAAGGTGCATGTAGCTGGAGACAGCATACAAGGTTAACTGTCAAGAGTTAATCCACCTAAGTGAAACATTTTACGATCGATTCCCTATCCCACTTAGGCAGTTCATCAGGTACCTGCTTCTCCAATTTCAACTGTCTCAGGCCTGCTGCTGGAATTCTCTACTAAAACCTGGAGCGATTCCTTAAGCTCCCTTCTGGCAGCAAGCATGCAGTTAAGAGGTGAGTGTGATAACAACACATCCACATTTCTCAATAAATTCAGAATATTACACTCATGGACTAACAAATTTATTCACTTTGAAGCACTGGTAGCACATGATCTTAAACTATGCTGCGTGTTTTTTTTAATATCTTTCCCGTTCAACCTTTTCAGGATACAACAGCAAGATTCCCTTTCAAATTAGTCAACAATCTTGGCCAGAAACTTTCTTTAGCATTTGGATTTCAGAAAAGTTACAACTTACTCACCACATAGCATGCATGTATGTTGGGGGCAGGCGAGGACTACTAACAGGGGTACAGTTGTAGGACCTCATGATCCTTTCAGCCAAGAGAAAATTGCGGAATAAACTGGCAACCAACAAGTCTTGCCTAAATAATTTTTGGAAGAGATCTGTGGAAACAAAATCATAATTATCTTATGGTTAACATAGAATAAATTTACATAAATGTTTAGACTAGCAAGAGTCATCTTTATCAGTTGTAATACCTTTAAAAAAATTGTTCAGAGTCCAAACAAAATTAAAAACCATAGGCTACACAAATACACAAGCAAATTACTTGATCAATGATGCAACTTTACTATTTTAGGATGTGTGAAGTTTACTATTTAAATTATGGGAGAGAAAGCAACAAACTGACGTTTTGCAAGAAAATTGTATAGCTTGAATATCAGAGTTTACAATTTCATATTACAGACAAATACCAAGTTGATGATCCTAGAGTAATGCAAACAAGGAAGACAAAAAGATTGTGCCTATTAGTCTGCTCACTGTGAAATTCAACGCTAAGGCCATATATAATTGAAGGTTAAATGAAAATAACTTGGAACTTTTTTTAAAGTACCATAATGGATATCAGCATTAACAAGAAAACAGCTACAGTCCTCACTTGAGCAAATGCAGGATGGACATCAGTCAGCGCATAATTCATGCTTGCCCATTGTGAGACGGGATGAACCTAATGTGCAGTAACTACTCTGGAGTGACAAGCACATCAACTTCTAACAAATCTCTCTATACAGAAGTGGCATTGACAATGAACTAAAAGCAGCTGACATATCTGGCCCAGTGTAGATTATAGTAGATTTCTTACCTCTTGGTAATACATTCCAAGCTATGGTGTCTGTTATGGCCGTAAAAATCCAATTGAGTTCGCCAAGGGGAGTTCGCCTGTCATTAAGTCTTCCCGGAATTCTATATCGAAAGGAAAATTGATAGTAGTAAGCATTAAAAAGGGTAGCCGAGATATATTGTGCTCTCAGTCAGATTATAGAAGTTCAGCCGATGACCTGGTGAGTCATGTTTTTCTACAGTAGGTTTAACTGTGGGCATCAGATTTAAAAATTCAAAACAAGAGTCAAAAGTCAAAGGCACAAGTAAATATTCCAATAATTTGCTGACATTTGAGTACAACTATTTGTTATGCCTGTACTTCTAATATGGATAGTATGCCATTTAATAAATCCAAAGCTTCCATAATGTGAAGAAACCCAAAAATGGTTATTTGTAATAATACTGAATACCAAACGGAGCAACGGAAAATCACACCAAACCTTCAGGAAAAATGCGGAAAAGCTACCTTGGGCCTGAATGGACAATATTTCTTCGGAAGAAAAGGATAACAGTATTATTACTGAAAGATTACATTCTGCAAAAGTCATAGATTTAGAATGGAATTTGTTTTCTTAAACTAAGATGATGTTTAATATGCTTTCCCCTGTATTGCGAGATGTTATACTGATCCACGCCAGATCGAAAGCTACTTATTCTAACCCAGTTCAGTAATATACTGATCAATCCTAGCCAGCTGATGTACACAGTTCTAATAAGTCTAGGGAGTGGATAAAAAGACAAGTAAATTAATCAGGAAGGCACTCTGATTACTACCAGTCTCCTTTTACTGGAAGTACCTGCCAAACACGGGCAGCAGCTGCTAATTCTTTCAAGGTCACAGTCATACATTTATCACCTAGACACAAGCAGGAATGGTACCTTGGACAACGCACCAGTGGGCTGATTTCACTACAGTATTCTAAAAAGTTCTGTTAGCAAAAGCATTAGAAAAAGTATTATATTTTAACCCTCTGTGATTTAGACCACTCAGGTCTTTTAACATATCCAAGTACAGTCTGTTCTGATATAAATGCAATAGTTCCGTTCCCATGTGACCCCACACTATAAGAAAATAATGTAATAGCAGCACCGTTTGAACCAATGGGACCAGAATCGCATCATAGCCAACACAGTAAGGAAAGCTCAGACTCTACAAGTAATGGTCTAAATTCATCAATTGCATTATAGCTGATTCGCACTGAAGAAACATGCGTTATAGCAGAACCAACTAGTTACACAGGTTGGAATTTGCTAACTCAACATAGACCAAAAGAATTGACAAGCAACTTAGTTGCCATCACAATCTCAGAGTCAGTATTTTGACTGGCTGCCCAGCAATTACAGCTGCAGTTACATCCCATGTCTGCACTGAAGCAACACAGCAGTGCTGCATTTTTCTTCAGATCAAGCATTACACCTCATTATTAGTACTGACTTGTACCAAGAAATGCCACTACTAATTTGAGTACTGAAGCAGATATGAGCAAATCTGGTGTGTCAAATCTCAAAGTTGTTCTCAACCCACCTTCAGCCCCTCAAGCATGACAAATGGATAGTACAACTTTAGACTGCCTGGCAGGCTACTGATGAGTACTGTCTTTCTGAAGACAATAGAACATGACATTAGTTCCCTGGGACAGGTCTCATTCTTTGAAATTGTTTCATCTATGATTTGTTCAAACTACAAATCAAAATCTAAGCTTTAAACCGCGACCCAATCTGCACTCCAGCACTTCTTTTGCCCAGGGCACCTTGAGTGATGGGAAAAAAAACTTGTAACCAACATCACAGGAGTTGCTGATCATACAAAATCTGTTCATTTTGGAAGTCCCAGGACACAACCTTGTTATTTTTAAGCTTGAACTTTGTGAATGAGATACAATGTATCCAGTGTGCTGTAAATTAATCTTCTGCAAATCAATAATTTCATAATGCTGTACAGTCATAAAAAGACTATTGGGTAACCAGATTATATTATGCATATGCTTACTGTTGAAAATGTCAATGATATATTTAACTCTTTACATTCAAAGATCAGCAAAAACACCAGCATTTACTCTCATTGCTCTTTTGAAATATCGCAAGGTTTGTAGCTCAGGTTGAGGTTTAGGGTGTAGGTTTGCTCGCTGAGCTGTAGGTTTGATATCCAGACGTTTCATTACCTGGCGAGGTAACATCATCAGTGGCGACCTCCAAGTGAAGCGAAGCTGTTGTCTCCTGCTTTCTATTTATATCTTTCTCCTGGATGGGGTTCCTCGGGTTTGTGGTGATGTCATTTCCTGTTCATTTTCTGAGGGGTTGAAAGATGGCATCTAGATCTATGTGCTTGTTTATGGCGTTGTGGTTGGAGTGCCAGGCCTCTAGGAATTCTCTGGCATGTCTTTGCTTAGCCTGTCCCAGGATAGATGTGTTGTCCCAGTCGAAATGGTGTTTTTTTTCATCTGTGTGTAGGGCTATGAGGGAGAGGGGGTCGTGTCTTTTTGTGGCTAGCTGGTGTTCATGTATCCTGGTGGCTAACTTTCTTCCTGTTTGTCGTACGTAGTGTTTGTGGCAGTCCTTGCATGGAATTTTGTAGATGACGTTGGTTTTGTCCATGGGTTGTAATGGGTCTTTTAAGTTTGTTAGTTTTTGTTTGAGAGTGTTGGTGGGTTTGTGCGCTACTAGGATTCGGAGGGGTCTCAGTAGTCTGGTTGTCATTTCTGAAACTTCTTTGAAATATGGTAAGGTGGTTAGGGTTTCTGGCTGTGTTTTGTCTGCTTGTCGTGGTTTGTTCTGAGGAATCTGCGCACTGTGTTTTTTGAGTATCCGTTCTTCTTGAATACGTCGTATAGGTGGTTCTCCTCTGTTTTTCGAAGTTCGTCTGTGCTGCAGTGTGTGGTAGCTCTTTGGAATAGTGTTCTGATACAGCTTCGTTTGCGTCTGTTGGGATGGTTGCTGGTGTAGTTGAGGCTAAGCAAAACACACCAGAGAATTCCTAGAGGCCTGGCACTCCAACCACGCCATAAACAAACACATAGATCTAGATGCCATCTATCAACCCCTCAGAAAATGAACAGGAAATGACATCACCACAAACCCCAGGAACCCCATCTAGGAGAAAGATATAAATAGAAAGCAGGAGACAACAGCTTCGCTTCACTTGGAGGTCGCCACTGATGATGTTACCTAGCCAGGTAATGAAACGTCTGGATATCAAACCTACAGCTCAGCGAGCAAACCTACACCCTAAACTGAAATATAACACCGGGATTTCAACACAGCCAATTCAGGCCAACAGAAGAAAAGTGACAGAAGCAATGATGAGACTATGCAGAAATATCAGTTCCTTAGTTGTCTCTCCCAGTTCAAAGCACAAAAGGATGAAGCATTCAGTGCTATCTTTCTTCATAATATTTGGCAATTCAGATTGGCACAATTTTTCTTATGGTCACATTCACTGATGCAGACCCTTTGCTGCTTAGCAACAATCAGCGATAGAGCATATTATCCAATGCTGTCGTTACAGCTGCATTGGTGGGACAAGAGCTTGCTCGTAACACACGTATATGGCCAAACACACATTGCACTAATGTCAGGAAAGGCAAGTAGTTACGTTGCTCATCAGGCTCCTGGCAGCCAGCTCTTGCAACTTGCAGCATTAAATTCCATCAGTCCAGATGGGTTGCCATCTAGGTTTGCTGGTGGCGAGATCTTTCCAGGTATTGGGGTTAATAATGTAACATTTCATGGGGGCCTTTAAAAGCCCAAACACTTTCTGAATACAAATAGCACAAATCATTTAAATGTTTTATAAATTAAAATGGATAACATATTTATTGTGTTCATTAATTAAATATGCACAATTTGTGATTTTCAAAGGTTCATTAGATACAGGAAGCTCATTTCTTTAAACAATTTTCACTGATCTCTCATAACATTAATCAGATTTTCCAAATGGAAATCTCCTTGTTGAGTCGAATGTACTAATGCTTAACATCAACACTTATTAGAAGAGCCTGAAGTTAGACTCAGGTCATTAGGTGTTAATTCCCTGCTAAAACGGTGATAGTTTCTCATCTGCAGGACTTTTGTGTCAAAGACAGTAGGTTAAGGAGCCAAATAAATTTTTAAAAAGACATAAAAGCCAAGAAAGGGAAACAAAGTATTTAACAATATTTTAACCTGCAATGCAATGAATAACTATACCAGTTGTTAAAGTCTCCATTTTCAGGCAGAACTGAAGCTCTGCCAGCTTTGTGGTCCAATATTTTAACTTAATACTGCTAATCCTAATCCAAATGTTGCCTTGCACATGGAAAACACGTACAAATCCAGAGGCTGTTTGACTGGAAGTCAGGAAGCTGTTGGTGTTAGGATGAAGGATTGTATTTCTGCAATGTTAATTTCTCCACATTTGCTGACTAGGCAGAGGTGTTTACAGCATTCCGACTTTGCTTCTGACCTCTCCTTTGCATCAGCTTTCAATTGGCTCCTTTACAATGTCATTTACCTTTAGAGGGGTGCAGTGCAGTCACTGGCTGCTGTATGTGGCAGTGCAGAAAACATTTCTGCAAAAATGTGACAGATGGCATTCCAGCTTTTAACATTCATTTTAGTGCAAATTTTGCAGGAGATATGACAACAGACAATGGGCATTTTTTGAGAAGGTCATCTACCTTTGGAAGCAGAGACTAATCTCTCATAGGGGGAAGACACAGCTGCAAGGGACAAAGCAATTCAGTGGTACCAAGATAAGTGCTAAAGCATCTGCAAATACAGTTGCACAGTAATTGTTCTGAAAGAGTTAATGTTCATTTTACACCAGCTACAATGATTCTCCTGATATCTCTCACAGTCAATTTCATGCTATCATGTGGAATTCTATTTGAACTTTCGGAGGAAGCAAATGCATCTATATTAGCTCCATACGGTCTAATAATTATGCCTGACCAAATAGAATCATCTTGTTATCTCAGACCAATACCTATACTGCGTATATTCTACCAATAATCGAACGACAGAGGAACGACAGAGGAACGACAGAGGAACGACAGAGGAACGACAGAGGAACGACAGAGGAACGACAGAGGAACGACAGAGGAACGACAGAGGAACGACAGAGGAACGACAAAGGAACATTGGTGGTACTGAATTATCTCAGACAACTTTTAGTCGATAGAAGTGGAGAAAAGTACCAGAAATGGTCATCTGGGAAAAATCAGTTTCAGCAGTGCAGATGTGATCCGCACATGGGAAATCCAGAAGAAAAAAAAATGTCAATAAAGTGAGTTTACCATCCTAAAGAGAATTAATGATTTAAGACGTAGACAGCAACAGCTGAAACACAACTCTTGATAAAACAAAGACAGCCGCGGCCATAAATGTCAACCTCAGCATTTGAAAGGAAAAACGTCATTCAGAAGTTGGTAAAACAACTGGGGCAATAATATTGGTTAGAAATAGAAAGACGAGAGAGCCATACCTAGAAAATATTCAGACTGTATAAAAGTTAATCTCTAAATAGAGCAATACAAGGCTGGGGGGGGTTAAATTAAGAGATCCCTATGGGAAAAGGAAATAACAATGAAAAAACACCAAAAACTCAAGAATGAGAAGGCCAGAGAGTAAAGAGGGCTCACGTCTCTCACAGCAAGCAAACCCACACATAGTTGGCTTTATAAGGAACAGTGAAAGGGCAAAAAAAATTAGACTAGCTACGTATTCAGGAAAATCTCAAGTTATGAAAGCTGAAAGTGAGCAAATTTAAAGACATCTAGTGAAAGAGTGAAGCAGAGGAAAAGGCAAAATTAAAAGATTTAAAAAGAACCAGTACTTCGTAATCAAGCCACAATTTCAGCAAGACGACTTATAAAAAGCCACAGACACAGCGCTTTATTTTAAAATGTGCATAAGTAAGTACCTGGTATTTTAGACAGTGAAAGACAGGAAAATGCCAGCTTGGATGCAGAAGGTGGGAAAACCCTAGAGGAAGCAGGTGGCCACCATTTTGTTCTTTTGAAACAATTGGGAAAACCCTGAAAGTGGCAGGAAAATATCCAGTAAGCAGCACAAGATACAGTATTACAAAAACTGAATTTTGAAAGCTTGAAATCACTAAATTACTATGGAATAGTCAATAACAAAACTAAAGCTTTAGTGAAGAACTCAACACAGTATTTCTGAAATAGAGCTAAAACATGAGTAAATAAAGGAAACACTGCAACATTTCTGTGGTACAGAGTTTGGTAAACTCTAAAGTCATTCAACTTAAAACAGTACTGGTGAATACAAGAATTCATGATTAAAGCACTTGAAATTACACACATTTAAAATACTTTTATAGTAATAAGATTAATCAGTACACTGAGAAGAAATTTTTTAAAAAGTACTTTTGCATTCATTAGTGGGTCATGGACACCAATGGCTGAGCCAGCATTTATTGCCCATCCCTAGATGCCTTTGAGAAGGTGATGGTGAACTGTCGTCTTGAACTGCTGCAGTCCATACGCTTCCTCATAGATTCAAGGTCAGCTAAAGCCCATACAGGGTGCAAGATAAACTTCATGAAGGCGATAGATGTTACGATACAGGATTGTCTCAAAATTAAACTCAAAGACTTGAATTTTCACAAGTTAGCACACTACTCTGATTACAATGATATTACTATACAAAACATCCAAGACAGTAGAGACACTTGAAGTTGTTCTAAAAGCTTTTGATAATTACTTCTAATTAAGAACAACCAAGTTTAACAAAAGAATTCAGAAGCCAAGAGAGTCCATGGACAATTTAATGACCACTACTGACTAAAAAACTGAATATGCAACTGTGAAATCTGAATTAACAAGAAATAAAGTTTCATCAAGAATGTCAATTCTATCAGTTTTCTTACAGTCTAAGGAAGATTTAACTTTGGAGAAAGCTAATCAAATTGTGAAGGATCCAGAAATCAGATAAGCTCCAGACAAATCCTGAGAGAAGACTCTACTTAAAGTGGATGACTGATTATTTTTAGCTTATAGGTTATGGACATGTTAAGAGGTACATGACAAACCAACACAGAGAACAAAGGAGAAAGTGAGAACTGAAGATGCTGGAGATCAGAGTCAAAAAGTGTGGCACTGGAAAAGCACAGGTCAGGGCAGAATCTGAGGAGTAGGAAAGTTGACGTTTCAAGCATAAGCCCTTCATTAGGAATGTGGGGGAATGCGATAGGTAGATGAAGGGTGGGGCAGGATAGGTGGGATGGAAGATGGACAGGTGGGACAAGTCTAAAGAGCAGTGCTCCGTTAGTGGGTTGGGTCTGGGATGATGGGAAGGATGGGAGATAAGGAAACTGGTGAAATCAACATTGTGGTGTGGTGTAAGATGAGGCATTCTTCCCCCAGGCATCGGGTGGCTTGGATTTGGTGGTGGAGGCGGCCCAGGACTTGCATGCCCTTGGTGGATTGGAGGGGAGTTGAAGTGGTCTGTCACAGGGCAGTGGGGCTGTTTAGTGCGTGTACCCCAGAGATGTTCTCTGAAACATTCTGCGAGTTGCATCCTGTCTCCCCAAAGTAGACGGACCACATCGACAGCAACAGACACAGTAGATGAGGTGTTTGAATGTAGAAGGATCCTTTGGGGCCTTGGATGGAGGTGTGGGTGCAAGTTCTACATGTCTTCCAGTGGCAGAGAAGGTGCCAGGAATGGAGGGTGGGTTGGATGAGGTTAGGTAACCCTTCTGCTCCAACATATCATCATCACCCACTTTCCTAATTTGTCTCTGTAGCCTTTGATACTCAAGAACCTATCTCAGTTTTAAATTATACTCAATGGCTCAGCCTTCAGTCTTCTGTTGCAATGAATTCAGAATCTCCAGTGGAGAAGACACCAGAGGCTTTGGTAACCTAACTAATCCAGATAAGCCAGAAGAGTCAGAAATGGTCCATGCCAAATGAATACCCTGTTGATCTTGGGCTTGATACAGAAGCAAGTGTTACAGTCCTATCAGACCAGTTGCCACAGATGAAAAATAAAAGTTTCAGCCTACAGCAATAAGACTACATGGCAAAGGTAAAATAATCCTAAGTGGAAGTATAGGAGTGGTACAGGTTATACTACAAATTGCACGAGTTGAAAACCTGCACATTGTTCACAATCAACCAACTTCACTTTTAAGAGTGCACGCACATCTTGAATTCAACTTTGTCAGACAAGTTGGAGAACAACCACCTCTCAGAAAAGAACTGCTCCAAAAGCAAATATCTGTCCATACACTGGTCCAGTTATTGACCAACCAGTCACGAGGGGAACCAAGAGACTTCACTGGGCTTCCAAACATCAGGGCAGAACCTACACAGAAGAAATATTCCAATGGGATCACGTACACGGCATCAGCATGGTAAAGGAAGTCACCGAATTCATGTTCCTTTATGAAGGTTAATCAACAAAGCTTGCTGGTGTACAATACTGTTGATCAACTTTCAAATTATTCAAAGTTCTTACTATTTCTAACAACTTGAAATCATGTGTGGCTTTAGAAAAACACATCCAAATCTAACCAGATGTTAATGTTTTCACCAGTAAAGAGTCTTATTCTATAACGTTGATAAATTTGAAAATATAAATTTCAAATGAAATAAGAGCAGACAATACTGGAAACACTCAGCAGGTCAAGCAGATTCTATCAAGAAAAAGGTACCTTGATTCCCTTCATCAAAGCTGGTAAAACGTTTGTGATCTAACAGTTTACGACAATGCACATAACCTGGGAGAGTGCAGATGGGAGATCAAAAGGCTATAGAATAATAGGAAAGATCGGTCATAAGATGAAGAGCAAGTGCGATTAAATCACAAAAGCCAAGCAATAGAATGGGAGTTCTGCGTGTCAATGGTAACAGCAGAATCATTGCAAGCTGGAAATGATCTAAAATTATTGAATTTATCATTTAGACCTGAAACCTATAATCTGCTTAATCCAAAAGATGCAGTGCTGTTTATTAAGGTTCACTGGAAACATGTAGGACACGAAGGAGAAATCAAAGTGAATGCAGAATGGCTTCTGCTCACTCTTTCCCCTCTTCCTCCACCTTTCCCTGGTTCTGTACTTGCTGATAAACTGTTGTATTTGCACGTATCCTTCCAATTCTGTTGAAAAGTCAACCTGAAACATCAAATATCTCTACAAATGTCTGCTTAACCTGTTCAGTATTTCCAGCACTGAAGACAACAAATGGAGTCATGAGGGGTACAACTTGGAAACAGACCCTTCAGCCCAACTCATCCATGATAATCAGATATCCTAAATCAATCTAGTCCCTTTTGCCAGCACTTGGCCCATTCCAAACCCTTCCCATTCATACACCCATCCAGATGCCTTATAAATGCTGCAATTGTATCAACCACCACCACTTCCTCTGTCAGTTCATTCCATATATGCACCATCCAATGTGTGAAAAAGTTGCCCCTTAAATCTTTCCCCCTCACCTTAAATCTATGCCTTCTAGTTTTTGACTTCCCTAACCCTGGGGAAAAGACCTTGGCTATTTATCCAATCCATGCCCTCATGATTTTATAAGCCTGCATAAGGTCACTCGTCAGTGTCCGATGCTCCAGGGAAAACAGCCTCAGCCTGTTCAGCCTCGCCTATAACATAAACCCTCCAGCCCTGGCAACATCCCTGTGAATCTTTTCTGAACCCTTTCAAGTTTCACAGCATCCTATCAGAATTGCACACAATATTCCAAAAGTGCTGGAGATCACAGTGGGTCAGACAGCATCCACGGAGAGAGAGCAAGCTAACATTGAGTTTAGGTGACTCTTCATCATAGTTGAAGGAAAGTGCGGATGGGGCAGCATTTATGCTATAGTTTGCAGGAGTGGGGGCGCGAGAGGTAGTGCGTGTAGAGTGCCAGTGAAGAGGAGGTTGATGGTTCACCTTAAGTGATCGGAATTTCTCCTTCTTGCAAGCATTTGGAGTAAGTTGATATTTACTAAAATGATAATTTAAGTGATGATCACTTAAATTTAAGTGATCATTAAATGATCACTTAAGCAGTGACCTGCTTTAAGCTTTACCAAAATCAACATTTCTGGAGCCCTTCTGAGTTCCTTGGCATGCAGTGCATGTAATGCTACAAAAGTTATCACATTCAGCAGACACAAGAAAACCTTGTAAACAATCATGTGCAAGTGTTTACATGCAATTTTATGCCTCATTTTCTTTCCCCATAAGCTTCAGTGACCCCATGTTCCATGGCAGAGACTTAAATCTAAATAAGTAGCACAGGTACTAATGTTGCTATAATCATTTGCTGCCATTGCATGAAGCTGCCAGGAGCCTGGATATCTCAAAGCCAAAGGGCAGTAATTTTACTCCTTGGACTCTTCACATCCTCCCTGGCAACATGCATAATTTATAACCTTGCAAAACTGCTCCATTGACAGAACTCGCACCTCTAGGTTGAGGCTATGGAGTCAGCACAATAAACAAGGCATGAACTTGGTTGATATTTAGGACGAAACTGGAAGACTGCAAAATCTGAGGATCTTTTATATCAGGTAAGGCTCTGGCTGACCTAGTGCTCAAGGTGGACATTAAACAATCTAATTTTACTGCTTGAAGAACAAACATTATCTGAACAAATTAATAGTCCTTCCATATGTGGCTCTAAAAAGAAAATCAACCTGCAGTTTACCTACCAATGTCTTATCATAATTGTAAGAAAGCAGTCCAAAGCTGTAATTCACCCCAAGGCTATGAGCAGAGACAATACTACATGAAAATGTCTTTTTAAGAAAGTGTCATATGACAAAATCTGACTTCCAAGTAAATGGGGCAGCCTCACAAATAATGAAATCAAAGGATATATGCTATCTATACAGGCCAGCATATTTAAAAATCAATGCCAAGTAAAGTATGCATTACCATTTTCTCAGGATCCATTTGTATTAAAATAAATACAAATTTCATCAAGCTTTTCTTCCCTGCAAAAACACCCTTTTGAATTTTGTCAATGTGAAGACAATTCTTCAGTATGGGCCTTCACAGCCAAGTGGTTATTTAATAAAGTGTTATATAGTAAGTGTGAGCAAGTTGGCCAACTCTGGATGAAGGACCGCATTACTTCAGCATCCACAAATTTATTTACTAGTACATGTCTTTGACAGCAATCCAGAGAGGAGATGCTCTTGTCAATAATTCCTCACCCTAATCAATCACGCAAAGGGCCAAAACAACTGCATTGACTGAAGCCCATTACTTCAGTCCAAGTTGGAAGTTTCCCATCCTACTGCTTGTGCAACAAGCCTTATCCAAAAATCATTATAGATTTATGTCAGCTTAGACTTTGTGCAGAACACAAAGAATGAACACTTGAATTAGTTACTAGAAAAAGTCTCTTTGTAACATTTTAGCAGTCAGATTTTTTGAAAAGTAAACAGGAAAAGCAAGGAAGATGACAACGGGGTTGAGGGAGGAGGAAAGAAGACCATAAAATAATTGAAACAAGTCCTTCAGGACTGGGATTTGGACTGTAGATTCAAAGCATAGTCATGCAAAGGGAAATAAATATGGACTTCAAATAAAATAATTCACGATCTGAAAAGCTGAATCACGAGTTTGCATAGAAAAGGGGAAAAGTTAAATCTGAATCGAAATTAAATTGATGGTTTCTCCCACCACTTCATTCCCAATTTAAAATAAAGGATTAAAATTTCTATTAATATGCAGCAAATGCAAGGCAGCTGACAATGAACATGTGAAAGAGCTCAGCTAAATATTTCTGTAATCACGCTGCTTGGTGCATCAATATGAAAATTATTTTATAGCACCTCCATTGAGAAGAGGAGCATGGATTGGTTGAGCTAAACAATCTGATTTTAGCACTGAATATTCTATTTCATTCTGGAATTAATTGGTTTGAAGTATTTTAACTTAACAATCTTTTCCCACCATGTATTAAATTACATTCAAATGTAAGACAATTCAAAATATTACAGCAAACATCAGCATTACAAAGACCAAATTAGTGTAAACACTGAAAATCTTTAAGTACGAAAAAGATATACTTTGGATTTAATCAGAATCTGAATTTTTATTTCAAATGATTTTGATGCTCACCATCTTGCTCTATTTATAGCATTCCCACCTCAGTAATGCAATGGTGAACACAATTACTCAGCTTCTGACCTAAAATTTCCAGAATGACTTGTTTTATATAGCAGATTGACTAGTTAATAATGGTGCAAAAGAATCCTTTCACAATCTGTACACATATAACCTCTACTGGAACTAATGATTTAGCAATTTAATGGAATTTTTAGTGCAACAGTCCAACATGCTAAATGGTGGCAAATGGGCAAAAAAACAAGATTAGCAACTGCTTTATTAGCATTTTTACCAATTAACGATTAGCTCACATTTCTAGACTTAGATTTATAGTGGTAAAGAAGCCTAATATATATGCACATAATTAACATCCATAAATTTATTAACATGAAACCAGATTTCAACTAGAAAATATACCTTAATTTTTAAGTATATTAATTGGACTCTGTTCAATGCAAAATAAAATTCAGTAATAATTCTTGGTGGTGCAATCATGATATGAATATAACGGATTTAAAATTTTAATGTCACAAATCAAAAACAAGAATATGGTTCCGCTTATCTAAGTGGCAATTAGCAGCTCAGAAAAGTGACCTGACTTGAATGGTGGAATAGCAAATTTCTTTCCAATGAAATTGCTCTGGTGTTTCCAAACAACGCACAGCATTTCATCAGATCGATGCAGGCTTCAGACAGAATAAAAGCAGTCTTGACATCCAAAGTTCATGGCCGGTTAAGAGACAAGTAAAGCAATACCAGGAATTAAAATGGACGGATAAAATTAGCAGGAAGCCTCCAAGCATTCTACAAGAGATCTGAGGTCAGTCCAAGTGTATCGTTGACAGATGACACAGGCTCTTAACTAAGATAAAAAGAGAATACTGGAGAAATTCAGTAGGACTGCTCAGCACAGAAATACAATCTGTGTCATGTTCTCTTTAGTTACTTGTAATTCACAGGATGTAACAATATATTTTAGAGCAAGCCATGAACTAGTTCTTCACACAAGGAATGATGGCCTTCATAACATGAATTTAAGTTTCAGAAAGAATTTCATAGAATCCTTTACAGTGTGTAAAGAGGCCAGTGAAGAGCATCTCACTTAGACTCACTCACCAGCCCCTGACCCCTCAATCTGCACCCCACCTCCCCCCCAACCCCACACCCCACCCTTGTAACCCTCCATTTCCCACGGCTAATCCAGCTAACTTGCACATCCCTGGACACTACGGGCAATTTCCCACAGCCAATCCACATGATCTGTGCATCTTTGGCCTGTGGGAAGAAACTGGAGCACCTGCAGGAAGTCCACACAGACATGGGGAGTATGTGCAAACTCCACACATACAGTCAACCGCTGGAATCAAACTCAGGTCCCTGGCACCGTGAGACAGCGGTGCCACCATGCCGCTCACAAAATGGGGAATAAAAAGATAAAGGAATAACGTTGGCAATTTAGTATTACACACTTGCTCTAAGTTTTCATCTTCCCTGCAACTTTGATCCAGTCATCGGTTATGACAGAACATAAATCTGAAATGTGAATTCAATTCCTTTCTTCACAACACTGACTGATCTGTTGAACATTTCTGGTATTTTCTGCTTTTAATTCAGATTTCTGGTATCTGCAGCATTTTGCATTTGTATCCCGCAACCATAACTGGGCTAAATGACTTCTTGTACCACTTTAGGCATTATTTTAAATAGTGAAATACACACAATTGTTCAAGGGAAAATCAGGTACACTCAGCAAGTTGTCATTTAACTTAGAATCAGTTCCAGCAATTAAATAAGTGTAAAATCAGATACGTGTTATGTGCTGATGGACTTCAATGCCAGCTGCAAAGTAAAACATAAAGATTTCACAAAAAATACTTTTGACAAACAGATTTGAAGATGTCATATAAGGACGCTACAACAGTTACATTGTGATTTTTATTTACGTGCCCGAATCATGGAGAAACCATAAGGGCTTCTTGTTATTACAGGAAAAACTGACAGCAATCTCTGCCACTGGCAGTTAAACACAGAAATTCATGATGATCTGCACCTCCACAGGTTACACTATTGTATTCTTCATTAATGGACATGATTCGGAGATGCCGGTGTTGGACTGGGGTGTACAAAGTTAAAAATCACACAATACCAGGTTATAGTCCAAAAGGTTTAATTGGAAGCACACTAGCTTTCGGAGCGACGCTCCTTCATCAGGTGATTGTCACCTGATGAAGGAGCGTCGCTCCGAAAGCTAGTGTGCTTCCAATTAAACCTGTTGGACTATAACCTGGTGTTGTGTGATTTTTAACTTCATTAATGGAGTCTGCAACTTGAAATGCACATGATATGAAATGCACATGATATTAATAGAAACTGTACACAACAGTACACAAGCAAATATATTATCTTATTAAAAAGTAACTGAAAGCTCAGGATTTTCCAATAACCCATTTCAATTACAAATTAGCCCATTAAAGACAACGGTATCTCCTTCAACTGGCTAACTGCAACAACAAAAATCCACACTCTGATACTAGTGCTTAAAATGGACTTGATAATCCGTTAACGGTAATCTGACTTCCAGCAGGGCCAAAAACTGATAGAGAGGTTAAGCAATGAGTCCTTCCCTGCTTACATAAGGTTTGTTTTATGATCCTAACTTCTTAGATACGTTATGACAAATTAAAAACTGTATAGGAACAGTCAACTTAAACAATGAAAACATGAACAGAGAAATTAAACAGGTCAGGCAGGCCCTGCAGAGAGAAAACAAATTCAATGTTTCGCGTCCAATAACCATTCTTCCGAACTAGACGCGAAATGTTGATTCTCTCCACAGATGCTGCCAGGCCTACTGAGTTTCTCTAACAATTTTTTTATTTCAGGTTCCAGCACCTGCAGTTCTGGATTTGATTAAGATGTTAACAGTTTCAGTTTCCCTTTCAAACAGCGGTTTGTTCTCAGAAAATAAAACTTGGTATAACTAAATAAATATAGTTTAAGGGTGAACATAATCCAAGGTAATATGCTCTGGAAAGAGGAAGGTTATAGATTGAAAGACTTTCCAATTTATTTTGCAGACAAAGGACATAGTATTAAAAAGAGGAGGAATAAACCACAGATCCATCAAATCCACTATGGAATTCAGTACGATCATTACTTAACTTGTACATGAACATCACTTTTCACACTATTCTCAAGTTTGCTAATTCCTATGGTGCCCAAAAATCTAATCAATCTCAGTCTGGATTTTATCTTATTTTCAGCTGTGTGGATCATTGGCGAGGTCGACATTTGTTGGCCACTCATAATTGTTTTTGTGAAAAGGTATTGAGTTGTCCATCCGGTGCGGTTAAATTACAGTGCTGGAAGTCCCAGGATTTGATCCACCAGTGAAAGAATGGTCATATTGTTCCAAGTCTGGATGGTGCACGGAGCAGAGTCTGAATGTCATTGTGGTCCTCTGTATCTGTTGCCCTTGTTCTTCCATGTGTCAGAGGTCACACATTTGAATTCTTTCAAAGGAACAGTGGTGAGTTGCCACATTGCATTTTTAGAAATTAATTCATGGAATATGAGCATCATTGCCTAGTCCAGCATTTATTACCCACCCCTAATTGTTCAGGGAGCAGTTAAAAATCACCCACATTGCAGTGGGTCTGGAGTCAAATGTAAGCCAGACCAGATGAGGATGGCAATTTCCTTCCCTAAAGGACATTAATGAACCACATGGATTTTTCAGGCAATTGACAATAGGTTCGTGATCATCATGAGTCAGGATGTGGCAGCACCAGTGGTGAACTGGAGTGAACAAAGTCAAAAATCACAAATAAACCTGTTGGACTATAACTTGGTGTCAAACAATCATTAGAGTCTTCAGGTTTTTATTCCACCATCTGCCAAGGGGTATTCAAACTCAGGACTCCAGAACAATCCAGCATTAATGCCACTAGGCCATCACCTCCCAATCTAGTATAGTGCAGAGTTTCCACTGTGCAGTGATGAAGGAAGTGAATGAGATGCCAAACAAGTGGACTCTTTTGTCCTGGACAGTGTTGAGTTACTATTGTGGAGTCACGATCAGCCAATTAATTGAACAATGTTTCATTGTACTCTTGATATATAGCTTATAGATGGTGGAAAAGCTTTAGGGAGTCAGGTAGTGAGTTACTCATCTCAGAATGTGCAATTCTAATCTGGTACTGAGGTTCAGTATTTACACAGTTTCTCTATCAAAACCCCCAGGACCAGTGGGGGAATTCAGTGATTGTCATGGTACGGAACATCACGGGGAGATGTTGAATTCTCAAAGATTGTCATTGCCTGGCACTTGTATGGCTCAAACGTTAATTCCTCAAGCCTGAATGCTATCCAGATCTTGCTGCATATGTACATGGATTGCTCCAGAGTCAAGCATGATACAGAATACCGCATAATTATCAGATGATGATGATTGATGATTGACGACGATGACGACAGCATTGTAAGAAATTCCGATAGCGATGCCCCAGGACAAAAATGATTAGTCTCAAACATCATAACCATTTTCCTTTGAACTAGATACGACTTCAACTGGAGGAGAATTTCTACCTAACTTCAATTTTGACAGTGCTCCTTGATGTCACACTTGATCAAATGTTGCTTTGAAGTTTCCTACCTGCCCTCGCGAATTCAGCTTGTTTGCCTATATTTGGACCAATGCTCTAATAAGTTCAGGAGCCAAGGGAACCTTTTGGGACTTAAATTGATCATCGGTAACAGGCTACTATTCTGCAAATATTACATTTAAATTGTAGGGGTGGCCCATACATGTTTACACCAAAATGGCTCATGACTTCTCATACAAAAGGCCGACAAGGATTATGTATAACGAGGCAGCCTGTCCCAGCATTAGAACACTAAATGGCTGGAAAGAAGTAAACAAGACGAACAGCCTGTTCCAGACATTATCGATAACAACATGACTACAAGATAGACAAGTGACGAGTTCCAGACACATTAGTGAAACAATAATTGTCCCAGTAAATGAATAGACACTAAGTGAGAGATACAGTGCATTAACTCCTTAAACAGCTGAGAGAACAATAGCTGAAGTTCTCTTATAGTAATTAGTTCCAGGAATAATTCAATACTAAAAAAAGGTTCTAGTTAAAGATTTTTCACAGAATCATAGAAGGAGTTTTCAACATTAAGATAGGCACATATAACCAAAGCATAATGCAAGCATTCAGGAAAAAAGCATTTAAACCTCGATGCGAGGATTAGTTAGCTTTAGAAAATGACTCTTCCTACACCCTGAACAAAATAGATTGTTCACAGTCCACTAATCACAAAGTGCTAACAATAGAAGTTGTTGTATAATTTTACACTTTATAACTAACAGCATAACAGAATCAATATTATAAGAAATAACTATTACAAGTGACACCCAGGGACGGGCAATAAAATGCTGATCAGCTAGCGACACCCGCATCCCACAAATGAATAAAGTAAAAGTCTTACAGCAAATAGTTAAAACTGTCTTTTGTATTTTTACATTTATTATTAGAACAGTGGGAAATGTAAGAACAATTCGATAAAGGCAGCACATAGAATACAATGATGAACAGAATTCATGGTGCTTAGAGATAAGCCAACCTGAAACCAAACTGAAGGAGTATAGGTAGTAACTTTGGAACACGAATGAAAATAGGATGCATACAAAGATCTCAAAGCCTAGAGTTTATGGTGCCTGTTAAACACTATGAGACCATGGGAACATGGGGTTGCCCGAAGTGATGCCCATCATTGATTAGGTATCCCTTAGAATTGGGATCCTAAGTAAGAGAGAAGGACATAGTGATCATGTCGTACGTGATTATTGTAACAGTGTATAAAAAATATGGCTTTTTACTATAAAATCAGAGTATGGCATTGATCTCTCTTCCACTCTGAGCTAAAGATTAAGCAAATAACTGAGTTTATACAGAGGCAAGATTCGGAGGAATCCTTTGGCCTTCTCCCTGCTGTAATTGGTTTCTGCTTGAATAAACATTTTCCACCTGCCTGAATCCTGCCTCCCTCCTGAGTCTTCATCCCTGGTTGGGGATTATGCTCCTACAGAATACTGTGGACCATAATTTCTATTACTTCGCCAAAAGGGAAGGCTGCTGAGATGACAATTAGCCAGATTGGATTTACCCTTCCTCTTCTAAACAGAACAAAACTGAACAACTTTCCACACTGCCAGGAAGATGCCAATGTTTTGCTGCACTGCCATTCCTTTCATTTTGTTAGGTCCCACAGCATTTGCAATATTCAATGTAATAAATGAAAGTTTTGTGCACAGAAATTTAAACAGTCACAGCCCTGAGCAAAGGAAAGTCTCACTTCTGTCCTAAATGGATGGCCCCTTTTCCCGAGACTATGATCCTGTAGGTTTAGAAACGCCAGGTAGTGGAAACTGTCTCTCAGCATCGATCCAGTCAAGTCCTCAAAGAACTTTATACATTTCAATTAAATCCATCTTTCATTGCTGAGCTGCTGCGAATAAAGGCATGTGCTATTAGAAGGGAGACAGAATATTACCCAAGTTTTCTTAAACAACGAATAGTGTCATTGTAGAAAAATAATTTGTAAAACCAAGATATTTATGGTTACAATTATCAGCTAAGGAAACCAAGAACACACCAAGAGATTAACTTCATAACTTATTCTCGAGACTGACACCCAGTATGAAAACTATTAAAGCAATTAAGCTTACTGATTTCACAGATATTGCTTTGCGGACAAGTGGAAGATAAAAATGGTTTCCATCAGCTCTAAAAGAATTTAACTGGGTTCATCTAATTAATCTAATCTAATTAATCCAGTTAAATTCTTTTGGAACTGATGGAAACCATTTTTACTGTACCATTTTGACTACTCCCATACGTAGCCAAAATGTGAGAAGACCCTTACAAACAATGGCTTATAAGAACAACGCCATTGCAGTAAAATGTTCAAATGTACTGCAAGAGGACGTGTCAATCAAATTTTAATACCAAGCCACATGAGGAGCCGAGGAAAGTTGAACTAACCTTTAGTTGCAGAAGTAGGTTTTCAGGAGTAGGGATTAAAATTCTTAAAAAGTGAACTAGGAAACATATATCTGAAAAGTCCAGGATCTACAAATTCTCATTGTATGCACTCTCAGTCAACCTTAAAAGAATTAAAATTCACGAATTTTTACGTATTCAATATGCTCAGAAACAAAGTAAAAAATAATTAATGGAGAACAATTGGAATCTGTCAATAGCTAATTTACAATTTATTTTCCATTTGACAAGCATCACATTATTGCAGTTGCTTTGTTTTAAATCAGAAAGGAAGGATGAATGATTAATTGAAAATAAGAACCGAAGAAGAAGCAGACAAATCCTTGCTCAAAAATGACAAATTACATTATGCAGGGGTAACAAGTACTATTAATAATTCTTAGCAGTTACATCATTCACACCTATCACAAACAAGCTGCTGCTACAAAGCAGGGCATAAAATCCACCATGTTTCTTGCAAAAAATAATTCCATATTTGGTGTTAAACATTTTGCTGTTAGCTATGGGAAACGTCGACATAACCTAGTCAGACACTGCCTTCGTAGACAGTTACAAGCCAGTCCCTTTGACGATTGAATAGTTACCTGGTTATTGTAACCAGTTGAATTATAAATTGACAGATCAAACACTTTCTACCACAAATACAGTTCTGCTGTACTAAGAACATGGATTTAGCCGTCATAATATTCCAAAACCATAATATTCAATTCCAAAACCAATAGCATTTTCTGGTGCCTCAATATCCAAAGTTAAATACAAAGACAAAGGTTGTTATGATTTCTTATTCAACTATGGTCTCCACTGTTAAAATCCTCAAAAATGTAAATGTTAGCAATGATTTGATTTGGCATGAACTTGCAGTTTTCATGCTGCCCATCTAGTTGTAAAAACTCTTGAGAAGCACACTTTACTAAATGTAAGGTAACATAAGTGATTTATGGTACACTAAGTTATGATTAATGAACAACTCTGACCCTGAAAAACTATTACTATATTTGTAGAATGGGAATTTCTTCATTACAATTTTTTAAAAACTGCAGGCTTAAAAAAGTCAAAAAATTACTCTTAGAAATTCATGACATAACAGGTTCTACTCTAATGTGTATGACTCCATCTTTATTTTACCCTCTCAAAATTAAGGATAATTATTACCTGATTTGCTGTCTCAGAATTCTTCAAACAAATGAATTGCTTAAATTACTAAACCTGATGACTGCATTGGTTGTGGACTCAAGAGGTCATGTCGATGATTCCAGATTGAAATTACATCGGAAAAGGTGAAAAACATGCCAGAAATCTTTTTGGGCAACTTTCAAGATCAGCAGTGAACTCCATCTCTTTAAAATTCAATCTCTCAAACCCTGTAAACTCAGGCCACCTTTCCTGACAAAATTGTATTTGCATTCCTTGAAAGTTGCATCACAGGTGGACAGGGTGGTGAAGAAAGCAGGCTTGCCTTCATTGCTCAGACAACTGAATATAGGAGTTGGGACGTCATGTTGTGGTTGCACAGGATGTTGGTGTAGTCTCCTCTGGAGTACGGTGTATAGTTCTGGCAGTCCTGCTACAGCAATGATGTTAAATTGAGGAGGGCGCAGAAAAGATTTAAAAGAATGTTACCAGGACTAGAGAGTTTAAGTTATAAGGAGAGGCTGACAGGCTGGAACCCTTTTTTCACTGGAGCATAGGAGGTTTGAAGGGTGATCAATAGAGGTTTATAAAATTACATGGGACACAGATAGCGTGAACAGCAAAGGACTTTTCCCTAGGATATGGGAGTTCAAACTAGAGGGCATAATTTCAAGGTGAGAAGAGAAAGATTTAAAAGGGATTTGAGGGGCAACCTTTTCCACACAGGGTGGCTCATATGTGCAATGAAATGCCAGAGGAAGTGGTAGTTGCAGGTGTAGTTACAAAATTTTTAAAAACATTTGGACAGACACGTGGAATAGGAAAGATTTAGATGGATATGGGCTGAACACAGGCAAATGGTACTACAGGTTGTTCTGCTACAATGTGTGTTTCCATAATGCGAATTCAGTATAATACATCTGACGAATTGAGGACACTTGTTTCTAAATTCGAACTTTTAAAGCATGTATTATAACACTATTCTGGCACCATTAGCTTAAATGATGTTGCCATTACACAATTTTCTTAAAACATAGGTTGAATGAAAACGGAACTACTGCATTATAGCAGAACAAATCGTAGTTTAGTTTGGGTAACTTAGTCGGCATGGATGAGTTGGACCAAAGGGTCTGTTTCCTTGCTGTATGACTCTATGGTAAATACAAAACTAGCTTCTAATTGCCCAAGCAGATTTTCTTCCCCACATAATGTGTTTCAGTCAATGATTAACTCAATGTAAATTTGACAATAGTCACTTGGTTCAAAAGGTGCCCAAATATTAACCATGCACATGGCTTTGCTCATATTGAATGCTTAATGTTGACAGATATAAAGTAATGTAGATTGAGAGGAAAAATGGGCAACACGTGGAAAAATACAAAGATCAATTTGAAAATGACCAAGTCTTAAAGAGTTAAAATGTAAACCAGTCAAAATCAATAAAGAGTGTTATTCTTCAAGACAACGTTTATAAAACATAGAATCCGCCAAAGTCCATCAATCTGGTGGTTTTACACATATGATCAAGTCACTCGTCAAGTATGATTACCTCTGGGGCCTTGGTAGACACCTTTCTCAAGAAAAAGAATATTGAGAAGTTCTTTCAGCTAGTTGCTTCCAGAAGAATAATCAGATTTCGGCCTGAACTCTTAACAAAATTCAGAAACAGGAAACATGAGCTGGACAGCTTGTTCTTAACAGGCTTTTCCCAACTAACTTTCAAAACAGAAACTCCTTTCCTGCAAACACTGTTCACAGTCAAACAGTCAGGTGTTCATCCTGAAATGAGTTCAGGCAACCAAGACCAGCAATTATTACAAAGAGGATTATTTTCAAGAAAATTTCTAAGACCAGACAACTCCACAACTTTCAAACCCAGGTTCTCAAAAGAAAATACAAGTCGACCTCATAATATCAGGTTTTCTAAATATGTAAAATTGATCATAACAACAAGACTTATTTGAAAAAACAAAGCTAAGTTTCCAACATGGAAAGTATAAGGATTCACTCATCTAAATAACAAATGTGCTCGCATAGACATATACATTAAAAAAAGATAATTTCTCTGCAGCATTTAACATCGGAAAATAATCACTTTGGTGAAAATAATTATTAATTCTCAGAATATAAAAGGATAAGTTACAAATTGTTTCAGATCGCTTTCGGTCTGATGTTTTTTCACACAGACAGACCACTAGATTTAGATGGTATCACTAAAAACATGTAGTTGTCCCCCTGGGATCTCTTCAGATGTTTTGCTCAGGATGTTGACAGCAAGTCTTCTAGGAACTTTTCAGGGAGAAGGACTATTTCAGTTCCTCAGCTTTCATGCAAATCCTCAAGAGAGTTGCTCAGAAAAGTGGAAAAGGTCTTATCTCCTCACAGGTTGGTCTCAACTGCACTCAAACAATATCAAATAGCCACACTCGTGTAGAGCATAAACTCAGGCATATGACTTGTAGCAAGTACAAGCAATTTGCTCATTGCGTCACTTCCAATAAACAGGTTTAAGAAGTTACCTTAAGATGACTTCAGTAATTTCAAACTTCAGCTTTTAGTATTTCTATTGATTTAATAATGCTACAACAGGATTATACAATAAAACTTGGGAAATGTCAAGCAGGTAATACTCTAAACCCAGGTGTGGACTATAGACGTACAACATTTTAACAGTGACATTCACTGGGATCGTTAATGATGATAAAAGTGCCTTAATTATTGCTGTAACCAATTCTAAGAATGTTCCTTAAATCTGCCAAAGGCCTGATATATGAGCTGCGATCCCTTTCTATTAAATTCCTCATTCAAGCAAAGACTGTGAATGTCGACAGGTAGCTTGATTGTAGGGGCCATCATGGAATCAGGTGGCGTTTACAGAGCCCACTTCAGAGACAGAAGCACATCACCAACAGTAACACTTTCAATGCTGTGCTGCTACTGTTGGGGAAGATGTCTTTACAATAAGGTATTAAATCAAGATCTATTTCACCATCTTAGGTGGATAAGACAACAGAAACAATAAGAAATAGAAGCAGCAGATCCTGCGTTCATTATAATGATTCACCTGATGAAGGAGCAGCACTGCAAAAGCTTGGCATTTCAGATAACTTACTGGCCTTTAACTTGGTGTTGGTCAACTTCTGAATTTGTCCATCCCAGTCCATATCATAACAAGCATGGGTGATTTCGGCTTCAATATCACTTTGCTGCCTGTTTCTGACATCCCTGGGGTTCTGAGAAACTAAAGATCTATCAGAGTCAAATATATGCAATGACTGAGCATTCAGAACCCTTTCGGATAGACAACTCCACCAACTTCACAAATGATTGAACAGGTTTTACGCTAAAGTCCTTAATGATGAGTGCTTATCATGAGACTTTCCTTGATTGTCAGAGCTATATAGCACGGATACAGACCCTTCAGTTCAACTGATCCACACCGAACAGAAATCCTAAACTGGTCTCGTCCCATTTGCGAGCATTTGGCCCATATCCCTCTAAACCCTTCCTATCACGTATCCATCTAGATGCCTTTTAAATGTTACAATTGTACCAGCTTCACCACCTCCACTGGTAGCTCGTTCCATTTACACACCACCTTGTGTGAAGAAGTTGCCGCTTAGGTCCTTTTAAGACTTTCCCCTCCCATCTTCAAATGTTCCCTCTAGCTTTGGACTCCCCCACACCAGGAAAAGTCCTTGGCAATTTACCCTGTTCATGCCCTTCATGATTTTATAAACCTCTACAGTCATGCCTCATGAAAATAGCCCCAGCCTATTCAGTCTCTCCCTATAGCTCAAACCCTCCAGCCCCAGCAACATCCTTTAAATCTTTTCTGAACCCTTTCAAGTTTCACAACATCCTTCCAATAGGAGTGAGACCAGAAATAAACACAATTTCATAAAAGTGGCCTCATTAATGCCCTTTACAGCTGCAATAGGATATCCCAACTCCTATACTCAATGCTCTGACCAATGGAGGCAAGCATGCCAAACACCTTCTTCACCACCTGTCTACCTGCAACTCCACTTTCAAGGGAAATGCACATGCAATTCTAGGACTCTGTTTGGCATCGTTCCACAGGGCTTTCCCATTAACTGTCTATGACCTGCCTTGGATTACCTTACCAAAATACAGCAACTCACATTTACCTAAATTAAACACTATCTGCCACTCCTTGGCCCATTGACCCATCTGATCAAGCTCTGGTGGTACGCTGAAATAACCTTCTTCACTGTCTACTAGAACACCAACTTTTGTGTCATCTGCAAACTTACTAACTATACCACCAATATTCACATCCATATCATTTATATCAATAACAAAAAGCAGTGGATCCAGCATCAATCCTTGTGGCATACCACTGGTCACAGGCCTCTCACTCAAAAACAACCCTCTACCACCATCCTCTGTCTGCTACCTTCAACTAATTTTGCATTCAACTGGCTAGCTCCTCTTGGATTTCATGTGATCTAACCTTGTTAACCAATCTATCATGCAGAACCTCGTCAAACTCCTTGCTGAGATCTATTGCTCTACCTTCATCAATCTTCTCTGTCACCTCTTCAATCAAGTTAGTGAGACAGAATTTCCCATGCTCAAAGCCATGTTGACTATCCCTAATCAGTCCTTACCTTTCCAAACGCATGTAAATCATGTCCCTCAGAGTCCCCTCCAACAACTTACCCATCACTGATGTCAGGCTCACCAGTGTAAAGCTCACTAGTTTTTCCTTGCCATCTTTCTTAAATAATGGCACCACAATCTCTGTGACCCTGCAATCTCTCAGCACCTCATCCATGGCTGTTGATGATACAAATATCACAATAAGGTGCCCACAAAGTTTTGGGATACACCTGATCAGGTCCCAGGGATTTATCCACCTTAAGCATTTTCAGACTCCAGCACCACCTCTTCAGTAATATGGGCACTTTTCAAGACATCTCTATTTATTTCCCCAAGTTCTCTAGCTTCCATGTCCTTCTCCACAGAAAATACCAACACAAAATATTTATTTAGTATCTCACCCATCTCCTGTGGGTCCATGTTGATCTTTAAGGGGACCTATTCCTGTCCTTAACATACTTGTAGAATCTCTTTGGATTCTCTTTAACCTCATCTGCTAAAGCTATCTCATGTCCCCTTTTTAACCATCCTGATTTCCCTCTTAAGTATAGTCCTACTGCCCTTATACTCCTCTCTGGATTCACTCGATCCCAGCTGTCTGTACCTGACATATGTTGACCAGAGCCTCAATTTCTCTACTCATTGAGCATTCCCTTCACCTACTAACTAACAGGAACATATGGTCTTTGAACTCTCCTTATCTCATACTTGAAGGCCTCCAACTTTCCAAAAGGTCCTTTACTTGTGAACACCCTTCCCACTCCCCCCCAATCAACTTTTGAAACGTCTTGCCTAATATCAAAACTGACTTCTCTCCAATTTAAAACTTGAACTTATAGATCCGGTCTATCCTTTTCCATCACTATTTTAAACTAATACAACTATAGTCACTCCCTCCCCCCCCTCCCCAATGACACCTCAGTCACCTGCCCTACCTTATTCTCCCAAGAGAAAGTCAAATTTTGCTCCCGCTCCAGTAGGCACAAGCACGTATTGAATAAGGAAATTTTCTTGTACACACTTAAATTTCTGTCTATCTAATTGCTTAACACTATGGCAGTCCCAGCCCATGTTTGGAAAGTTAAAATCCCTTACAACTCTATTGTTCTTAGATAGCTGAGAACTCCTTACATAAGGGGAGTAGGGATAACCCTAGTAACTATAGGCCGGTGAGTCTCACTTCTGTTGTGGGCAAAGCCTTAGAGAGAATTGTAAGGAATAGGATTTATGCACATCTGGATAGGAATAATGTGATCAAGGATAGTCAGCATGGTTTTGTGAAGGGCAGGTCGTGCCTCACAAACCTTATTGAATTCTTTGAAAAGGTGACGAAGGAGGTTGATGAGGGGAAAGCGGTAGATGTGGTATATATGGATTTTAGTAAGGCGTTTGATAAGGTTCCCCATGGTAGGCTACTGCAGAAAATACGGAGATATGGCATTGAGGGTGAGTTGGAGGTTTGGATTAGGAATTGGCTGGATGGAAGAAGACAGAGGGTAGTAGTTGATGGCAAAGTTTCTTCATGGAGTGCCGTCACTAGCGGTGTTCCGCAAGGATCTGTTTTGGGACCATTGCTGTTTGTCATTTTTATAAATGACCTGGAAGAGGGGTTAGAAGGTTGGGTGAGCAAGTTTGCGGATGATACGAAAGTCGGAGGAGTTGTTGACAGTGAGGAAGGATGTGGCAGGTTACAGCAGGATATACAGAAGCTGCAGAGCTGGGCAGAAAGGTGGCAAATGGAATTCAATGTAGCTAAGTGTGAGGTGATTCACTTTGGGAAGAAAAACAAAAAGATGGGGTACTGGGCTAATGGTCGGATACTTGGTAGTGTGGATGAGCAGAGGGATCTTGGTGTCCATGTACACAGATCTCTGAAAGTTGCCACCCAGGTAAATAGTGCAGTGAGGAAGGCATATGGCGTACTGGCTTTTATTGGTAGAGGAATTGAGTTCCGGAGTCCTGAGGTCATGATGCAGTTGTATAAGACTCTGGTGCGGCCGCATCTGGAATATTGTGTGCAGTTTTGGTCGCCATACTATAGGAAGGATGTGGAGGCACTGGAACGGGTGCAGAGGAGGTTTACCAGGATGTTGCCTGGTATGGAAGGAAGATCGTATGAGGAAAGATTGAGACACTTGGGGCTGTTTTCATTAGAGAAAAGAAGGTTTAGGGGTGACTTGATTGAGGTGTACAAGATGATTAGGGGGTTAGATAGGGTTGACAGTGTGAACCTTTTCCCGCGTATGGAGTCGGGTATTACAAGGGGGCATAGCTTTAAATTAAGGGGGGGTAGATATAGGACTGAAATTAGGGGTAGGTTCTTCACTCAGCGAGTCGTAAGTTCATGGAATGCCCTGCCAGTAGCAGTGGTGGACTCTCCCTCTTTATGGGCATTTAAGCGGGCATTGGATAGGTATATGGAGGATAGTGGGTTAGTATAGGTTAGGTGGGCTTGGATCGGCGCAACATCGAGGGCCAAAGGGCCTGTACTGCGCTGTATTCTTCTATGTTCTATTCTATGTTCTATATTTGCTTCTTAATTTCTCACTGACTATTGTGGGACATATAGTACAGTCACAAAAAGGTGATCATTCCTTTCTTATTTCTCAGTTCTACCAAAATAACTTCACTGGACATTCTCCCAGGAGTATCCTAAGTACAACCGATGTTATCCTTAACCAAAAACGTCGCTCCCCCTCCTCTTGTCTCCGTTTCTATCCTTTCTATTGCATCCATATCCCAGAACATTAAGTTGCCAGTCCTGCCCCACCTTGAGCCACATTTCAGTAATTATGATATCTCAGTCCCACTTTCCAAATCATTCTTTAAGATCACCTGCCTTACCTGTCAGGCCTCTTACATTGAAGTAAATGCAGTTTAATTTATCAGTCTTACCTCATTCACTGTCATGCTCTTGCCTGCCTTGACTATTTGACTTGCTCCCCTTATCTACTGTACCAAGTCTCATCTCTTTTCTCACTATCTCTTCACGTGTTTCAGTAATCTTTGTTTCTGTTCTTGATTCCCAGCATCCACAGTTACTTGTTTTGCTTTAAATATAACAGAAGTTTGAATTTATTCTTAAAAGTTCAGTTTCAGATTGCAGCAATTCAAAAATACAAGGGACATGATCCAATAGGTGGAGGCAGTAGCAAGTTATACAAGCATGTTCGGACCAGTTTAGGATTTCTGTTCGGTGTGGATCAGTTGAACTGAAGGGTCTGTTTCCGTGCTATATAGCTCTGACAATCAAGGAAAGTCTCATGATAAGTCTCATGTTCAGGGATATGGATGCAATAGAAAGGATAGAAACGGAGACAAGAGGAGGGGGAGCGACGTTTTTGGTTAAGGATAACATCGGTTGTACTTAGGATACTCCTGGGAGAATGTCCAGTGAAGTTATTTTGGTAGAACTGAGAAATAAGAAAGGAATGATCACCTTTTTGTGACTGTACTATATGTCCCACAATAGTCAGTGAGAAATTAAGAAGCAAATATGTAAGGAGTTCTCAGCTATCTAAGAACAAGATATTCAACAGCTGCATACAGACCTGGACATGTTGAGAAAATGGGCTTGTATTTAGAAAATAATCCAACTTGCTGAAGCATAGCATTGGCACATGGAAAGGTTACATTGTGCCTTTCTTGGAAAGGTTCAATGCTAAATCAACATATATTCTTTGGTGACATTTAAGCGGCAATTGGATAGGTATATGGATGGGTGCTTAAGCTAGGACAAATGTTCGGCACAACATCGTGGGCCGAAGGGCCTGTTCTGTGCTGTATTGTTCTATGTTCTATACACGACAGGAAACAAAGTGGAAGCTACTAGTGATAGATCCATGATTATAACTATACCCTTCTCAAAAGGTTCATGGTTAACACAACAAAGCAATAGCAAAGACAAACTGGATTCTCGGTTGTACTGACACTGCAAAGTAACAGCCACCTTTTTGACTGACAAAATCAAGGTCTTACACAATTGGAATAATACCCAGTCTGATCTCCTCTCATGGTGGATAATGAGGAGACTTTAAAAATGGTGTAAGGGAGAGACACAAGATTAATGCCCAATTTAACATCCCATTGCTACTCAGAGTGACGTCCATATATTTCTCAAAAACTATCCTCAGGATCGATTTGACCACACTTTGGTTAAGATATTTATCAAATCAGAGACGTTATTACATACCTCTGGAGCAAGTAAGGCTTGAACTTGGACATTGTCCAGAGGTGGGGATATTACCACTGCACCACAAGGGCCCTAAACTTGGTTTAATTTTTGTTTTTGTTTTTAATCAACCTCTTCAAAAATGCTAATACCCACCTATGAAACCTATGAGACTTAAACCCAGGCCACCTAGTTTTGAGGTTAGGACACTACCACTGCCCCACAAGGGCAGCTTTGCTTAAGATACTTTGTAAATCAAACTGTTCAGAAGTATTATGATACTTCTGTAGAAAGTGGGATTGAACTCCTGGCTCAGATGTAGTGACACTACCACTGTGGCACAAAAGTCCCTTTTAAACATGGGGAATGTTCTGAGTTCAGTCACCCTTTATCGGAATTTGCCAGTTTTTTTTTTCAGGTTTCCAGAATCTGCAGTTAATATGCAGCTTTGCAATGTCCCCAGATTAGGATAATTTCACTCTTTACCTCCATTACAGTAGCAGTGCCTGTATGATGTGCAAGCGATACTCGTTCTAAGATGGGAGCATTTTTTTAACTTGTTAGTTTTTCTTAGGGCAAACCACAAGATATTTTCTAATCAAGCTGTTCAAAAGTGCTATTAACGTTGGATTTGTACCCGGGCCTCCTGGCACAGAAGTAGGTTCAGTCTCACTACAGCACAAGGGCCGCAAGCTTTGCTTAAAAAGAGGCAACAAATTTGTGGTTCACTTCAACTTCAGCTGAAACTAGATAGGCTTGTAAAGACCAAAAAGCTTGACTGCTTTATAAGGCAGATTGGGCTCGATATTGAGAATTATTTCTCAGGGAATGGTGGACCTCTGGAACAGATTGTCAAGCATTTGGTAGTACGCTATAATTTGAAGTATTGGTTCAACAGGAAGCTAGACTCTTGGCCTGATCAGGTGGACATTACTTCAGATGAGAAGTGAGTGCTCTGAGATAAACTAAGGTCAATTTCAACACCTAGACAAGTTTTGATGAGAAGGCTCTTTATCTTGATTTCACCTCCCTGACAGATTCCAAGACTCCAGGTGAGCAGAGCACATATGTACTGTGACACAGAGCACCAGAACTGAGGGCCAGGCTGGTTAGAGATTCCCTGCGCATCATTTTTATGTCGCCACTGTCAGGACAGAAAAGAAAATAATTCAAATATCTACACCAAACTGTAGGCAAATTTGCCAATATAATAAAATATTGCGTCACAACAATTAATGCTTATTTTTAAAATATTCAAATGATTTGCTCAAATTTCTATGATGTTCCATTCATTTAAAAAGTTATTTGTTCACCTCCCATCATCTTGATATTATTCTCAAAAAGGCCAATAAAATGGATTAGCTAACATGACTCATTCTCACGCTGATTTTAATAGATTTGGTTTCAAGTTAATAAGCAGAGCTGATGAACAGATTGCTTGAGTCACCCAATGTTGTTCGTTCCTGATGCTGGTTACAGCAAAGTAGTCACACAACTAATGCATGATCTTTTTACATACTTAAGTATTACACTATTACCAGAACTGGACCAATTATTGCTTTGCAAATATATTATAAATCAATTCACAGATCATAAATCAAAAAAACTAATTATTGACTTACTCACGCTCTGCTTTCTAGTGCAATCACAAATCATTTGGGATTCCTGACATCTTTATATGAGAAAATCAAAGGAAAACTTATACAAAAGTTATGAAAACCATTAACTTTGGTGCAAAACATTTGTTATGCACATGCTCACAAACTGAGCCAGGAGGTCTATTTTTCATAGAATTTATAGCATTAATCTACCTAATTAGTCCCATTCACTTGTACTTTACCCTCACTTGTTTATTTTCTGTGTCTTTAACTAATTTTTAAGTTACTACTTAACCTGCTTCAGCCATACTATCAGACAGATTCTAGATCATAATACACTGCGAATTAAAATTCTCACCTCCCCTCTGGTGCTTTTGCCAATTATCTTCAATCTCTCTGTATGGTCACTGACCCTCCTGACAATTAATTTGTTCCTCATTATTTGATTAACCAAAAATTTTAATAATTTTGAACACCTCATATTAAATCTCTCCAAATGCTCCAAGAACAATCGTAGTTTCTCGAGTCTCTCCTCTCAAATAACATCTTGGCCCCTTGTCACCATTACAACAGCTTATTTAAGACCTCGACAAGCCTCCTAAAGTGTCGTACTCAGGACCAACCAGTTGAGGTCTGATCAGTGATTTATAAAAATATATAGTGTAACTCCCTTGCTTTTGCTTCATGTCACTATTTGTAAAATATAGATTTTGTTTTATTGAAAGCTTTTCAATCTGTACCGTCACCTTCAAATATTTGAGTATGTGAAGGTCTTTTTGGTGCTCAATCCAACCAGTTGATATTGTCTTTTCACATTCTTTCTCAAATATACATCAGTTTCTCACATGGAATAGCGTTCCTATTTTTACCAGTCTACATACCTTTGAAGCGTACAATTATTTTTATTGCCATTTACCACATTTGAGGTTCATTTCATCAGAACATGTTGAAGTAGTAACGAAGAGGATTGATGAGGGCAGAGTAGTGGACATGATCTATAGGCGGTTACAGTCCAACAGGTTTATTTGGAAATACAAGCTTTCAGAGTGCTGCTCCTTGGCATGATCTCCCCGAACCACCTGACGAAGTAGCAGTGCTCTGAAAGCTTGTACTTCCAAATAAACTGTTGGGCTATAATCTGGTGTTGCATGATTTTTAACTTTATCCACCCCAGTCCAACATTGGCATCTCCACATCGTGATCTATATGGACTTCAGTAATGTGTTTCACAAGGTACCTCATGGTAGACTGGTTAGCAAGGTTAGATCTCATGGAATACAGTGAAAACTAGCCATGTGGATACAGAACTGCCTTGAAGGTAAGAGACAGAGGGTGGTGGTGGAGGGTTGCTTTTCAGACTGGAGACCTGTGACCAGTGATGTGCCACAAGGTTCGGTGCTGGGTCCACTGCTTTTTGCCATTTATATAAATGATTTGGATGTGAAAATTTAGTAAGTTTGCAAATGACACTAAAATTGGAAGTGTAGTAGACAGCAAAGAAGGTTACTTCAGACTGTAACGGGATCTTGACCAGATGGGCCAATGGTCTGACAGTGGAAGGTGTAGTTTAATTTAGATAAATGTGAGGTTCTGCATTTTGGAAAGGCAAATCAGGGCAGGACTTACAAACTCAGCAGTAAAGTCCTGTGGTGTGCTGCTGAACAAAGAGACCCTGGAATGCAGGTTCATAATTTCTCGAAAGTGGAGTTGCAGGTAGACAGGGTGGTGAAGGAGGCGTTTGGTATGCTTGCCTTTATTAGTCAGTGCATTGAGTATAGGATTTATAGGAGCATAGGTCATGTTGCAGCTGTAAGGATATTGGTTAGGCCACTTTTGCAATACTGTGTGTTATTCTGGTCTCCCTGCCTTGGAAGGATGTTATGAAACTTGTAAATATTCAGAAAAGATTTACAAGGATGTTACTGGGATTGGAGGGTTTGAGCTACAGAGAGGCTGAATAGGCTGGGACTATTTTCCGTGGAGCGTCGGAGGCTGAGGAGTGACCTTATAGATGTTTGTCAAATCATGAGGGGCATGGATAGAGTAAACAGACAATGTCTTTTCCCCCTGGTGGGGGAATCCAGAACTAGAGGGTATAGTTGAAGGTGAGAGGGGAAAGATTTAAAAGGAACCTAAGGAGCAATATTTTCATGCCGAGAGTGATGTAAATATGGAATGAGCTGCCAGAGGAAGTAGTGGAGGCTGGTACAATTACAACATTTAAAAGGCATCTGGACGGATATATAAAAAGGGTTTTGAGGGATATGGGCCAAATGATGGCAAATGGGACTAGATTAGGTTAGGATATCTAGTCGGCATGGCCGAGTTGGACCGAAGGCTCTGTTTCCGTGCTGTACATTTCTATGACTCGATGACTCTACAAATAATTGGTACACATCAAAACAAGTACTATCCCAAATATAGATTCCTGAGGAATTCTATTATACACATCCATTCAGGACACAAGAAACAGCTATTCATCAGTATTCTCTGTTAACCAAACACATTTGAAGAAATTAATATTTTTGTCAATGCAAACATATTGTTATTTCAATGTACTGTTAGGTGCAGCAGGACCGTTAACCACCTAGTGCAATGTGCCAGACAGTGGCTCAAATCCAACCCAAAAGGTTGGGACGTGCTTCTTCCACCTATGTGCAATTAGCTTGCTGAGGTCCAATCCGATTTCTCATGATCACTTCAGCACAAACTGCACTTTGTTTAGTTCTACTTAGCAACCTCACAGGGAAAGGACACAAAATAGCTTGTATGGGAAGTAAAGTATGGTACAGCACGTGCGCGCACACACCAAAACAAAATTCATTGCCAATCAATCACTAATTATGCACATTTGCATGCAAAAATATTATAGTCCAATGTAGTGAAACTGAGTGTACAGGTAAACTCTTCCTGATTAAACATGTACAAATTGATTAAGATACTGCATTTTGAGTCACAGTTAAACTGTTTTAAGTCAGAAGTCACATGACTTAGATTATAGCCCAACAGGTTTATTTGAAATCACAAGTTTTCGAAGCGCTGCCCCTTCATCACGTGAAGCTATGAGATGACTTCACCTGACGAAGCAGCAACACAAAAAATTGAGATTTCAAATAAACCTGTTGGATGAAAATGTGGTGTCATGAGAGTTCTGACCTTGTCCACCCCAGTCCCACACCGGAACCTCCACATTACGGCTTAAATTGTTTTGATAGTAATAAGTTCTTAGAATTTACTCTAGGAGCAAATTACTGATCTGATTTGATTGAAAATTTATTAACAAGACAATTTGAGCCAATTTGTCCCTTACTAACTGCCATTTCATATGTTTTGCGTAGAAATATCAATTGAGCTCTGAAAAAGCAAGAACAGTCCACCCCCTCTACCTTCCTCCATCTCACAAATATAGCAAAGTGTAAGCATGCAATTATAATGCTAAATAATATTAGCTTTCCATAATGTGGTCACAAAAGTAATTTCAATTATAAAATGGTCACTAAATGATCTATAAGACAGCAGGAGTAAAGCACCTCTGCACAATCTATTCAAAAATTCATAGGAGACATTGAAATTAAATCTTACTACAATCACATAAAAAGTTATTATTCCCCATTGTGCGCTCTCAATTTACAAACCTTGAATATAGATTCCAATATAACTTTCTTTCTCTTTTTAATAATCTGAAAATTAACTTATGTGCATATCAAATTTCAAACCTACAATGGAAAACGAGGTAAATAAAAAGTGCATCTGAACACCCACAAACCAAACTTGAATGGGCAGTGCCAACAATGGCAATTTTACTTCCCAACTGTCGAGATTGCACTATCGCATCAATGGTTTCATGACATGGCCTTTTCCAAAGTCACTCAGTTATTTTCTTACAATGGAAAAGTGCAATTTACTCAAGGTCACATCACCAAAGGCATGCCCCACCATACGGCGCTGTCTTATTAGAGAGACAACTAATGATGCTTTAACCTGAGGATCATCATGCCTCAGCTCAGAGGAGGTTGAGAAGCAGAGTTCTTTATGGTAACCTCAGCCAGTGCAGAAACTGAATCTACGCTCTTAGAACATAGAACCCTTTGGCCCTCGAGGTGGTGCCAACATTTCCTACTCCTACTCTGAGATCAAACTAACCTCCGTACCCTTCATTTTACGATCACCCTTGTCCCTATCCAAGTGTGGTTTAAATGTCCCTAATTTGTGTGACTCCACTACCACTGTTGGAAGAGAATTCAATGCACCCACCACTCTGTGTAAAGAACCTACCTCTGACATCTCTCCTAAACCTTCCTCCAATCACCTTAATTATGTCCCCTTGTGGTGGCCATTTCCGGCATGGCTATACTCTCCATCTGCGCCCATCATCTCGTACACATTTTTCTAATCACCTCTCATCTTTCTTTGCTCCAATGAGAAAAGCTCTAGTTCCCTCAACCTTTCTTCATAAGACGTGCCCTCCAGTCCAGGCAGCATCCTGGTAAGTCTTCCCTGAACCCGCTCTAAAGCTTCCACATCCTTCCTATAATGAAGCAACCAGAACTGAACACTATTCCAAGTGTGGTTTAACCAGGGCTCTTTAGAACTGCAGCATAACCTTCCAGCTCTTAAACTCAATCTCACTGCTCATGAAAGCCCACACACTGTACACCTTCTTAACAACTCTATCAATTTGGGTGGGGGCAACTTTGGGCGTGGACATACTGCCAAGAATCTTGCCTTTAACCCTATCATCTGCATTCAAAATTGACCTTCTAAAATGAATCACTTCACACTTTTCCAGGTTGAACTTCAACTGCCACTTTTAAACACAGCTCTGCATTGCACCAATGTCCCATTGCAACATACAACAACCCTCCACACTATTCACCAACTTTCATGTCATCAGCAAGGCTACTAACTCACCCTTCCACTTCCTCATCCGAGTCATTTACAAAAATCACAGAGGAGAGGTCCTAGAACAGATCCCTATGCAAAACTACTGGTCACCGAGTTCCAAGCTGAATACTTTCCATCAACTACCACCCTGTCTTCTATTGGCCAGCAGATTCTCTATCCAAATTTCCCTGTATCCCATGCCTCATTACTTTCTGCATGAGCCTACCATGGGGAACCTTATCAAACGCCTTGCTACAAATCCATGTACACCACACCCACTGCTCTACCTTCAATCTGTTTAGTCACATCCTCAAAGAATTCAATAAGGCTTGTGAGACGTGACCTGCCCCTCACAAAGCCATACTATCTCTAACCAAGCTAATTTTCCAAATAATCATAAATCTTGTCTCTCAGAATCCTCTCCAATAATTTGCTCACCACCAACATAAGACTGACTGCTCTAATTCCCAAGGTTATCCCTATTCCCTTTCTTGAACAAGGGAATAACATTTGCAATCCTCCAATCAGCTGCTACTACGACAGTGGACAGTGAGGATGCAAAGGTCATCACCAAAGACGCTGCAATTTCTTTCCTCGCTTCCCAAAGTAACCTTAGCATCTCTCTGCATCACAAAAACAGCCATCCAGCCAACTGAGCTAAATGAACCCCAATAAAATTGCATCAAATATCTTGGGGGAAGGGATTCAGTGTTTCACATGTCTTCCAAACCAGAAAGAACTTTGATAATTGTGCACTTATTACAGCTGTCATTTTTGCAAAATAGGGAGTGGGTGGCACAGTGGTCCAATGGTTAGCACTGCTGCCTCACAACACCAGGGACCCGTGTTCAAATCCAGCCTCGGGCAACTGTATGCGTGGAATTTGCACACTCTCCCTACATCTGTGTGGGTTTCCTCCAGGAGCTCCAGTTTCCTCCCACGGTCCAAAGATATGCAGGTTAGGTGAATTGCTGAAAATGTGTCGCTAGAAAAGCGCAGCAGGTCAGGCAGCATCCAGGGAACAGGAGAATCGACGTTTCGGGCATAAGCCCTTCTTCAGGAATGAATAGGTGAATTGGCCATGCTAAATTGCCCATAGTGTTCAGGACATGTAGGTGAGAAACATTAGTCAGAGGATCTGCAGAGTAATAGGGTGGGTGGAATGAGTCTGGGTGGGATGCTCTTCAGAGGATTGGAGTGGACTTGTTGGGCCAAAATGGTCTGTTTCCACACAGTTGGGATTCTATGAAAAAGAAAGCTGTTGAAAACAAATTTTTGACTTGATAAAACTTTTGAGAGATATCTTTGGCTGCAGATGAGGAAAATCAAGTTTAGCACAAAAAAGATTGCAGCCAAACTGAAAAACTGTATATATAACTTACTTTTCTATCAAGTCCAGTGTAACTCCAGGCACCAGTTTAGCACTCCTTTGCATACAGAACCTGTTTTTAAAAAAATTGAAAATATGTAAGGAGACATGTTTAAAAATCATAATTCCTTAGTGACTGAGTCATATTAATATTGCATCTGATCCTAAAACTACAAAATTATAACACTCAATTTTTACAATCTTTGCTCATTTTGTGGGAGCAGACCAGAGAAAAAGGAAGAATCTCACTTTAATATACAAAGAACCAACTCTCATAGAAAAAAAAATCAATGCATTAAAAGATTTTTATCAAAACTGATTAATCCTAGAGACTGCAGTTTGAAACAACTTGAATTTAGCCTGGGGGGGATTCACAGTCTTTTCACCACATCTGATCCGGTAACGTAATACCCTCTGGAGGTTACACTCGATCCATATCACACTGCTTTTCAAACTTGGAAACTATGCCTTTCGAGCCATCTTGTAATAATGTACATAAGTAGAAATCCACTACAAAATTATTTTTGCTGAGATTAATGATAAGTAGTCAGAAAGGTCTGTCAATGGTGCATTTAATGTCTAAATGTGAAGTATAATTATCCTGGCTTCAACAAAAATGGAAGCAAATACATAAACAATTGTAAATATTATATGTAACATCTTTTAAGGATTGGTAACTCCCAAGACCTTAGCTACTAAACCGTGATACATGCTCCATCTAAGGCTTGCTGATTTAATTGAGTATCATCTTAGTTTCGATTTCATTCGCCTTTCATGAATTTTAAAATCATTCACTACAACTCCTTGGATCAAGGAGCTCGCCACCTGCAGTCTCAATATTGACAAATCAAAAAGACTCAGATCTCGAAACTGCAGAAGTCACTCTTGCAAATACCTACCACAATTTTATTTGATTTTTATATTTAAAACTAGAAGTGGAGGATTGCCAGACAGCTAGGATGTTGGAATTATTTGCCCCAACTTCAAACATCCATATCACATTACTGTGACAATTTTTTATATTGCACGTCAGAAGTTATAGCCCACTGCATTTACATTCAATGTTATAGAGCTCCTGATTAAGAATGATATTCTGATGGGGCACTCTAAGCAGAAACCACTCTATTTTGAATAAAGCCAACAAAGGAACACTGAAGTTTGGTCAAGAAAGAAATACCGGGAGTATGGCCAATGTCAAGAGTCAAAATACACACGACTAACAACTTCTGCAAAAGGAAGAGGTCACTAAGTTAAACAAATCAGGACATTGTCTGGAATCAGATCCCTAGGGACAGCAGCTGTTCGCCAGAGGCCAAGGACACTCTGCTCAGCAGAGCCACGTAGAAAGCAGTGGTTGCTGCTTGCAGCATTAAAAAGGGCACAAAGGTACATGACACGTGGGCATGCATTTCACAAGGAAAGTGCCTACCATAATTTCATTGAACATAGGATTGCGTTCAAAGAGCTAGACTTGTTTCCTTTATTCCAAACAGATGAAGGCATTGAGGAAATAGTGCGCAAATTAATGATTGATTTTGGTGCAAGTGCTGGGATCTTAGATCAGAACATGACTGCAATCAGATCTTGCTGGATGGGTGACCCAAATCTAACAGATGCAATTTAATAAAGACAAATGTTACGCTTGGGTGCAAAACTACGACCAAGCCACATAGAATTCCCAAATAAAGACCACTGAGAACTAAAAAAATTCAGTTTTATAGTGCCTAAATTTCCAAATGCTCACTACCAACCAGTGCCATGAGGTTACAAAAGAGGTTTTGGGGTGCATTATCATCAATCTAAAATAAAACAAAAAGCACTTTACTATCTTTGTTTTTAAGGCCCTGATGGACATTCATATAGAATTGTGTGTCCAGTTTTTGTACCTCACACAACTCTTGATATAAAGATCTTATTTTAAAAATGTTAGCTTTATTCAATCAAGTGAACATGAATTTTTATCTACTTAGTAGAACCGCTATAGTGCTGAAATAGGCTATTCAGCTCATTGATTCTGCAGTGACATTCTGAACAGCATCCCACCATCCCCAGCCTATCCCCATTACCCCACATTTACCCGAGCTACTCCATCGAGCCTACAGACCCCTGGATGCTACAGGGCAACTTAATATAGCTAATCCAACAAACTTGCATATCTTTGGACTGTGGAAAGAAACTGGAACACCCGGAGGAAACCTGTGCAGGTAGTCACCCAAGGCAGGGATTGAACTGGTGTCCCTGTTGCTCTGAGGCAGCAGTGCTAACCTCAGTCACTGTGGTATCCTCTTGTTTAGTCTTAACTAAAACCCAACAACTTCTCTGGTACTGAAAATTAACAAGGGTGCAGATGTATTCATTTCAATGCTAATAAAAATTTAAAATTAAAATTGTACTTTTTTGTTTATTTTCTTATCTCTTAATTCCAGCTTCCATTTTGTTTTCTGTACATATTAGGAGCAATTAAATATTCTACCCTATACTTACCCTCCACAGCATGTAAACACTGCCACAGCCATTTTGATGGAAAAACTACACATAATAAGTGGTAAGTGCCATTCATTTGCTGGTAACCACAAAATCTGAATGAATACTTTCCTAAAATTGCAGGCTGGAGTCAAGCCAAATGTTGTAACAAGATCCTACTTTACTTTCTTAGAACCCTCGAGACACCTTGTGCTTTATCTACACTTAAAGCAATTCATGAAATGTCAAAACATTAAACAACTGAATTTTTCCCAAATTTTCACTCAAGTTTGTACTTTGAGCATCTTTTCACATAAAACAGTGTGGGGAAGGAGGTAAGCACATCCTTGTCAAGTCTTAAGATAGGAAAAAAATTCCAACGTGTCTCAAGTATTAGCTGTTATTCATAATTATGCAAACTGGAGAGAATTATCTTTTTAAAACTGAATGGAAAACATGGTTACAAAATTGAGTTGGATTTTCAGTACATCAATTTGACTTATCTCATCAATATTAGTTTGTTTTTCCCTTCAACCAAATATTGAGCTTGAAATGTTTTTTCATTTATTTCCATTTTTTAATTGATTCTATGATCTTATCAAGCAACTGACATACTGGCAAATAAATATACCTATTTTATTAATCAGCTTCAATACTTTCCATCAAAACAAATTTTCAACATCTCTGAGGAATTTGTTATAAAATTGACATAATATGGATTTTGAAATGTCACTATTGCATTCAACAGTGCACTCATATTGGAAAATACAAATTCAACTAAGTGACCTTTTAAGTTATTAGCAATAAACAAACATAGATGTGTTCAAGGTAGTTTACTTAGAGTAACCAGAATATATGCACAACAGCCAACGATTAATTGGTAGAATGATTGCAGTGATATTTGTCACTTTAAACAAAATTTCTGAAACTAACTCTGCAAATGATTCAAAGGAAGTGAACTCTTCATTGAAACCAACACATCACCCTTGATTGAAAAGAAATAGATAATCAAAATTATATGCAGATAGATATCAAAAACCAATTGCTATTTTTTGTTATGCAAAATTGCAAGTTTCAATATAGCATACATGACCTTTTTCTCCCCTTCCAATTGTGCTCATAGTATGCACTTTCACCCAATACGATGACTGTCTATAAAACTTTCTCCAATTATGCAAATAATCTACATACTAAAACATCAACCAATCAGCAGAATAGCAATTTCCAGTAATCACTAGACTGCTACCTAAACCTTTACAATATTTCTCCACTTATTCTGTCTTATCATAATGGAAGTGATATATATATATATACAGAAAAATCGAGATGACGACTTGACAATGCCACTATCTGCATTTTACCTAAGAACTCTGCATTTTCACATTTTTTGACAACTATTTTACTTGAACTGTTCAACTTCCGTTGGAACTTTTGGCAAAACAAATTCAAGATCCTTCAGAAGATCCAAAGTTGGTTAATGAGACGCTTCAATGTCACTTTTAAAAATACAATTTGATCTACCTCAGATAAAAATTAAACTACCAAGGTCTAAATTTTTGGCTGATTGTAAAATATACAGGTTGAAAAAAAGTTCATACTCATGTCAGCATTGTCCAGCTTAGCTACAGCAATTTGAAACCAATTAGAAGGTGGTCATACAGATCATAACCGTGGGCATTCACATACTCTTGGTCAAAAAATGCAAGCACCACGTCACCCTGACTTGATGCCTTAGTACTTTCATATAATATTGAGGTTGATGAATAATATGGTCTTGCAAGCACACAATCTGTGACTGACTGAGGAAATGAAAGATTAGAGCGAGATAGAAGTGGATTAGTACAGAAAATAACTTAACCTTTTGGCTATCGAAAGAAAAATTCATTCTTTGAAATTTCAAGAGCTCTCTGTAAAAATAGTTATGTTAATTTCTCAATTGCCATGAACAGAAAATATAATGTACTTATCCATGCAATTTAATCAAACCCAGTTTACATGTAATTTTCACTAAACATTTTTTACAACAGCTTTAAAGAGAAGATTAGAAAGTGTCTTGTCACTGGAATAAAACTGCACATGAATCAAATCAAAAGATGCTGTACAGAGCCAAATTGTATAATAAATGAAGCATTGCTAAACATTCATGACGGCAATAGCTCATCTGTCTCTAGCACAAAATAAAACTGAAATCACCAATGTTAGAACATGATCATTATAAAGTATTTAATTCTCTACCTTAACACTTCCACATATTCCAGTATATTGTTGAGTGAGATGAACTAAAAGAAGTATTTATCTCTTCATATAAAAGGCAAGGTTAAGCTGAAGCTGGCTTGTGCATCTTATCTGGAAGCTCTGATTACCCGGGGCACCCGAAGTGCTACTCCTTCCTTCTTATTCCTTCTTCAAAGACTGTTTTAAAGGCTTGTTCTTTGTATTTTTAGCACCACCAATGCTTACTACCCCCATCCTAATCACCTTAACTCAACATCTCATGCACCGCTGGATGATTCCTTTTCCTGGTCTCCAAGGAGCTCAAATGAATATTGGGATCTCACCTGCTGTTTTGCTGCAAAATTAGTCAGTCAATGAGAAGTACAGCATGGAAAATGACCCTTCAGTCCAACCCGCCCATGCCGACCAGATATCCCAACTCAATTTAGTCCCACCTGCCAACACCTGACCCATATCCCTCCAAACCCTTCATATTCACATATCCATGCAAATGCCTCTTAAATGTTGCAATTGTTCCAGCTTCCACCACTTCTGGCAGCTCATTCCATCCTTGTACCACCCTCTGCGTGAAAGATTTGCCCCGTAGGTCTCTTTTATATCTTTTCCCCCCTCACCATAAACCTATGCCCTCTAGTTCTGGACTCCCCGACCCCAGAGAAAAGACTTTGTCTGTTTACCCTGTCCATGCCCCTCATAATTTTATAAACCTCTATAAGGTCACCCCTCAGCCTCCGACGCTCCATGGAAAACAGCCCCAGCCTGTTCAGCCTCTACTTGTAGCTCAAATCCACCAACCCTGGCAACATCCTTGTAAATCGTTTCTGTACCCTTTCAAGTTTCACAACATCTTTCTGATAGGAAGGTGATCAGAACTGCACGCAATATTCCAACAGTGGCCTAACTAATGTCCTGTACAGCTGGAACACAATGTTCCAACTCCTGTACTCAATACTCTGACCAATAAAGGAAAGCATACCAAACACTTCCTTCACTATCCTATCTACCTGCGACTCCACTTTCAAGGAGTTGTGAACCTACACTCCAAGGTCTCTTTGTTCAGCAACACTCCCTGTATAAGCCCTGCTAAGATTTGCTTTTCCAAAATGCGGAACCTCGCATTTATTTGAATAAACTCCATCTGCCACTTCTCAGCCCACTGGCCCATCTGGTCAAGATCCTGTTGTAGTCTGGGCTAACCCTCTTCGCTGTCCACTACACCTCCAATTTTGGTGTCATCTGCAAACTTACTAACTGTACTTTTTTATGCTCGCATCCAAATCATTTATGTAAATGATAAAAAGTAGAGGACCCAGCACCGATCCTTGTGGCACCCCACTGGTCACAGGCCTCCAGTCTGAAAAATAGCCCTCCACCACCACCCTCTGTCTTCTATCTTTGAGCCAGTTCTGTATCCAAATGGCTAGTTCTCCCTGTATTCCGTGAGATCTAACCTTGCTAATCAGTCTCTCACGGGGAACCTTGTTGAATGCCTTACTGAAGTCCATATAGATCACATCTACTGCTCTGCCCTCATCCAATTCTCTTTGTTACTTCCTCAAAATACTCAATCAAGTTTGAGAGACATCATTTCCCACGCACAAAGCCATGTTGACTATCCCGAATCAGTCCTTGCCTTTCCAAATACATGTACATCCTGTCCCTCAGGATTCCCTCCAACATCTTGCCCACCACCGACATCAGGCTCACCGGTCTATAGTTCCCTGGCTTGTCTTTACTGCCCTTCTTAAACAGTGGCACCACGTTAGCCAACCTCCACAGTCTTCCGGCACCTCACCTGTGACTATGATGATACAAATATCTCAGCAAGAGGCCCAGCAATCAGGTCTCTAGCTTCCCACAGAGTTCTAGGGCACACCTGATCAGGCCCTGGGGAATTTATCCACCTTTATCCATTTCACGACATCCAGTGCTTCCTCCTCTGTAATATGGACATTTTGCAAGATATCACCATCTATTTCCCTACAGTGTATATCTTCCATATCCCTTTCCACAGTAAATACATTTGGTCAATTACGCCTTCCCTCCCCTTTTTGCTCTTAATGCTGGGGAAATTCTTTCAAGTAATTGGCTTTACACAACTGAAAATCAGAAACATTTACAGAGGAAAACATACCCGGTGTCTCTGATTTGGTTGCACCGTTTGTAATTGTACACGAGGTGATAAATTTTTCCAATAATTTCTGTTCTACTTTTGGGTTTGTGCATTAAATCAGATTTTGCACTCCAATATGTAACTGTGTTGGCAATGAATTCTAAGCGATGATTCGAAGGAATCATCTCACCATCGATCACCCACCTGCAGGTAGTTGAAGAGCAGGTGCCACACTCGGTTTTCTGCCCAGTATTCTTCTTAGGCAACATCAACAGAAACAGAATAAATGGCTATTCATTTCTTTGTTATTTCACAATTCCAAGTAAGCATGTTAGAAGTTATGCTGTCATCCCAAATTTATCAATTTGATTAAACCACCCAATTCTAAGCGCCTTGCTACAATATGGGGTAAACCCTCCTACTTAATTTAAACCAACACAGAAAAGATTTATCCCGTGCACTAATTTGTGAAAATTCAAGAGGCCAAGAACTATTTAAAGTAAAAATTAACCACTTCATTTTTTAAGGTATAACAGAGAACAATTAACTAACAATTATTCACAACTCCTTCCTCTAACCTATCTTTTACCTTCCCTTCTATAATACTAGCCCAATAAAACCCCCGATTAACATTTACCAAAAATTCTAGTTTTTGAAACCAGCCAGATGTCAAATCTTCTATTTGGGTCTTTGAGTCTTTTCTTCCTCTTAGGGATTATGCTTCACAGTTCATGGACCGATAAAGGTACCTTTAAGGGAGCTATTCTCCTGGCAGTCTGCAGATGTCGTTGGCTTGGCAGTCTCCTCCCAACTGTTCAATTTTCCCTGGTCTTATTCCCCCAAAGCATCAGATTGTGTCACTTGCTTTTAAGATTGTCAACATTCTAAATTCAAACTTGATTGGAAATTGGTATTTTTGGGGATTATAATTTAAACTGACTGACCCAATTCAAATCAGCTTTGACATTTCCAGGCAACCAGCTACCCCTGCTACTGAACCACATGTTACATTATACCTTGTTCAGAACACTTGATGCTGTCAGGTAGTTCTGCCAGCTTTTAACTCTTAAAGGTAGAGTACACCACATCTTCATGACAGTCTGTTTGCAGTCAGATGCACGTGTTTTTTTTTACTCAAACCACCATCCTAGAAATTACTATTTTGCAATCAAACTGTTTTAACCAATGACAAGAAAGAAACATTAATTGCTAGCATATAATTTTATAATTTAAACTCTATGCTGTTTAAAAATTCCCATACACATACAAAAAGACAAGTCATGTCAAACTTAAGGAGTAGAGAAGGTTAAGAGTCAGTGAAGCCCAGTGCTGGCTCTGGTCCAGATTACAGATGACGAGTTGTTTTCCTTTAATTCCTTTCCAACAATGTTTAATTCTTTGAAGACACTAGGGTTTGGACATATTAATTCTTGATTTTTTTAGTCATAGGTTGAAAATTCACCCTGTCAGTACCTGTGAAGGTAGTTTCCACCCCTACCCCCTTTTGAAGCTGTAATAACCTGCCCAGGAAACAATCAACAAATTGTTACAATGCTGAGCTCTCCTGAACACACACAACTGGCGCTATTTGAGAAACCACTAAGCAAAATTACCCTGAATACAAACCCACAGAGCTTAGGTGTATAGCATCCTTCCACCTCACCTCCACCCAACATCCCACCAGCACCGCCAGAACTGCTTAGATAAAGCAACATTGTAGATTCAAATCACATTCAAAGAAAATCTATATCTTTTACATCCCTTGATTAAATCCGAATTATTTTAGTCTACAGCCAAAAATAGTTTTTTTTAAAAAAACAGTTGCTTCTCTAGTCTTACAATGTAAAACAGATCAAATGACTAAACATGATCAAAAGATTAAATCACTAAATCAAAGATGGCTATTGCAGGGGAAAAGGTGGTTTCAAGCCAAATTTACTGAGATGCCCCATAAAAAAATACCCTCTTTATTAATCATCTGTCCTTTTTGTGTTCACAAATTCAATTAAAATTTCATTAAGTTACTCTAATTAAGACAGCACTAGTTCAATAGTTCTCTAAAATTGCAAGACTTGTAACAGTCTTCTCATCAGGACCAAATGAGAAACATTGTGCATTGATAGTGTGTTTGCAACTTGGCACAAAATTAATTATCACCTACTGGTGGAAGGTTTAAATAGGTCATAAAACAAATCAGTTTGTTTCTTGAAAGTGGTTTTGAAGTCTACCAAAGTCCGTTGTCTAGAGCTTTTCATCAGTTGTTTGTATGCCTGAGAATTATGCAGAATAAAAGTGATATAATTTAGATTTATTTGCTGCCAAAACCTTTTTAAATTATTACTGTTTGGGCCTTTGGAATGTTTTCTTAATGCATAAAACCCATCACAGAAGAGAAATCTTGCCTTTTTTGAACCTGAAACAGAACATCTAGTGAATAAACTCCAATACTTAATAATTGCTAGGAACTTAAATACTCCTCATCGCACTTAAGCCTACAGATGTGACTTAAGTTAAAAATCACACAACACCAGGTTATAATCCAACAGGTTTAATTGGAAGCACAGTAGCTTTTGGAGCAACGCTCCTTCATCAGGTGATTGTGGAGGGCTCGATCATAACACAGAATTTATAGCAAAAATTTGCAGTGTGATGTAACTGAAATTATACATTGAAAAATTGATTGTCTGTTAAGCCTTTCATCTGTTAGAATACAGTGATAGTTTAAAACGAGCACAATGATTAAAACTAGCACAGTTACATAGAAAAGCAGCAAGATTCTGAATTTGTGATGAAAGAGTGCAGTTTAATAAAGAGCTAGTGTTGAATAAAAATATATCGAATAAGCAAACTAGTTTCATTCAGAACACAACTCTCCAGAATTGTCAATCTGCTTTGCAATATTGTTTCAACCAAAGGTCACCACTATCCAACAAGAAATAAGTAACAAAGCCAGTCACTCGACTATCATATAAGCCATTACTTCCAAATTCCCCTTAGCTCAATTTCGATCCAAGTCCAAATCAGGTCAAAAAGACTCTTGCCTTCATACATAAGAATCCCTGCTGTGACAAAGTCTCAAGACCATCGATTTTCTGCATTTCAAATCTTGGAAAGTGTGCTTTCTCTAAGTCTCCAAGTCCTCTTTGAATGCATTAATCCTACAACATGCATCATCACCAAGTTGCAAAAACTATGCCAGTTATCCCCAAGATAACTAAAATAATCCAATACTTCACATGCCTAGAGAGTTGTCAGAGATATGCTGGGCAGACTGACAAGCAACCCCGCTCCCCCCTCCAACTCCATCCCCCAAAGTATTTCAAATTATCAGCAGTTATTGGCCAAGTGTAACAATAGCTCAGAATCTACTAACTGCAATAATGGGTTATATCTGTGCCCTGACAGGACTGCCCAAAAAAAGTATCATGGCAGCTTGCAGTTGAGGTACACATTCCACCCCAAAATACACATGACCCAGAATACTAGCAAGAACAGGACTGGTGTTGGCTCTCTCAGTTGACAGAGATGGGCCTGCAGGAAACGAGGATTTTATTGGTGGTGGGGTTAATTATTTGATCAGAGCAATACCTCATGTTTCATGTCACAGACAGACCAAACATTTTCATTTAAAATGAAATTACTTGCGCATTTTAATACTGTTGAAGTACAAATGTAAGAATGATAGGCCTTCCTTTAAATAAATAAAGCAAGCCCAACATTAAAAAATTAGACTTCTCAGTTGCAAAAGGACAGACACTACAGAAAAGGGATAAAAGATTAAACAACATTGGTAACCACAATCCCCACACCTTTTAAGGAAAACTATTTTGTGCATTAGAAATTCCTCTGGTAGTATTGTGCAACCAACATCCGACTAATGGAATCTAGGATGAGAGTGCTATAAAATATTTTTTCCACAGGTATTAAATAAAATTTCAAACTTCCAGTTTAGCTGACATCATGAATAAGCAGCAAGTGTCATATCATTTCTATATCATTTCAATGACTATTTCGGAGATGTCTGTTTAAGTTTGTTTCATGATGGACTTTGTGCCTTTGGGTTAGTGCGAACTACAAATTCTGTATTGGGTGAAGATTTCTGTGTGGGAGAAGAAATTTTGCTGAACAGTGCAGAAAAAGACTGCAGAAAAATATGTAAACCATTTAACAGACTTTCCTTTGTTCTGAAGGACTAGGAAGAATACAAATAAGTCTTGCAACAGACCATAATCAACCTTAGTTTAACATTTTTTTTCCAACTATAGAAAATAAATGCATACTGGTTTTCAACTTGTCATCTGAAAGCTATATCATAGGTTTGTAACTCATTGGCTCTTTTAGGTTCACTGAAATGGAAGCTGAAGACTTAGTAAACCTAAACTTGCATCCAAATCATGAATGCTGGTGCAGTTTTATTAAGACTAATAAACTTAACCAATGTCAAGTCTTATTAATTGTAGCTAAGGAAAAATAAAATGAAGGTCCTGCAATCAACTAAAATACGCTAGATTTATATTCTGGTTCGGTTTGCTTTTCACATTTAATAAAACTGCATTTGCAGTTTACAGCCATGGCCATATGGTCCAGAGCGCGTTCCAAACATTACCACTCCAAAGAACAATTAAGCAATAACAAGTTATTCACCCTCCAAGTTTTTGTTTTTTTTTTAAATAGAAGACTACAAGAAAGACAGCATTTGTTGTGCAACTCTAACTGCCTTCGAGAGAGAGGGGGAGGGAGAGAGGTGAGTTGCCTTCTAAAATAATTGCAGTTAACCTGATGTAAGTGTTGTATTAGTGCACAGCACACGGTGTGAGCTGTTGCTCATGAAGATTGCTACCATGATTCTTGTGTCAGAAATTATAGGACCTCCTGAGCCCAATGTGGTCAAGGAATACCAATTCCAGGCTTAGCCAGAAGAGTTGCTTGCAGTTAGTAGAATATAGTTTTATTGAATATTAACAACTAGTTTTAGATCACATTGATACAGTTCTGAAAAAGGGTCTCTGGACCTAAAATGTTAACTGTTTCTCTCTCTACACAGACCTGCTGAGTTTTTCTAGCAATTTGTTCGTTTGATATTGTTGACATTGAATTCTGGATCAGTGGTGCTGGAAGAGCACAGCAATTCAGGCAGCATCCGAAAAGCTTCGAAATCGACGCTTCGGGCAAAAGCCCTTCAATTATTCCTGATGAAGGGCTTTTGCCCGAAACGTCGATTTCGAAGCTTTTCGGATGCTGCCTGAACTGCTGTGCTCTTCCAGCATCACTGATCCAGAATCTGGTTTCCAGCATCTGCAGTCATTGTTTTTACCTTGTTGACATTGAAACAGAGACTTCAAGGAAGTCCACTCATTTAAAGTTCCTACATTTCTTGGCCTACAAGTCCAGATGGGATCATCATCACTAGACCAGACCAGTGAAGTCCTTTTAAGCAGGCAGCCTCGACCGCAACTTTGCTTTGTTTTGGTAATTGTACAGTGAAAATTACACTAAGTTAGCTAGGTTGACTAGCAAGTTTTAAAACAGAAAAATTTATTCACAAAATTATGGAGTGAAACACATAGAACAGAATATAGAATACCCACAGAATTCAGTCTATCCAAAGTAACTTAATTATGCTGTTCTGAAAATCCACAACAGTGCCAATAAACAAACTCCTTAAACAGAGAGTAAAAATGAAAGAGAGGCTTACAGGTCCAAGTTAGAAAGGCAAAAGGAGAGAGAGAGGTTCCAGTCTTAACTGCAACCGACTGCAGCACCCTTTTCTTCTCACACAAAACTGCTGAACTGAACGAACTAAAGTTCTGAATTGACTAAAAGCAAGAATTCAGCTTTCAGGACTGACACCTCCCCTTTCATTATACTCATTACTTCTAAAGCCTGAAGACCCATTTGCTTACATATAAATAAAAAGGCCGCCCAATACCCTTTTCATCTTTGTACCACTTCAGCCAATTTGCAGCCTGGGCTGTTTTACGATCCCTCTGAAAAAAAAATCAAGGACACAGTATCCTTGACATAAGGAACAGCTTTTTTTAAACATAAAAAAGGACCAGCTTTGTGACAATAGTATACAATGATTATGGCACTTCCCACTTTCCAGGCCTATTCTTCCAGATACCTCCAGGATTTTGATCCAATGATGAAGGAACGATGATATGTTTCCAAGTCAGGATGCCATGTGGTCTGGAAAGGAACTTACAGGAGATGATATCCCCTTACATTTGCTGCCTTTATCCTAGGTAGTGAAGATCGCAAGTTTGAAGGTAGCTATTCAAGGATACTTGGTGGGATATGGCAGTGTAATTTGTATATAGTAGACATTCCTGGCATTCTGCATTAGTAGTGCAGGAAGAAATATTAAGAGTTGATCCATCAGGGCTGATCAAGCCAGCTGCTTTGTCCTGCTTCACCTTCTCAAGTGTCTGGACAGCCACACCCTTCCAGGTAAGTGGAGAACATATACAAACTGCAGGGCTGTGGAAGCTCAGGCATTCATGACAGAGATCGACAGATATCAGACTTTAAATATGTCAAGGGAAATGCAATTGTACAGGAAATGAAGATAAGCCATGATCAAAATGGCAGAGCAGGCTAGGTGGCCCAAATTGCTTATTCCTATTTCCCATGTACTATTAATTTAATTAATGTACAATAATTATAGTCTTTTTTTCATATGTTTCCCTTTTGGATTGTTGTTTGGAAGTCAAATGCTTTGAAAATTTTATATTAATGTGGTCTACTTGAGCTACGTTGAAACCAATTCTTCCTTTAAAGCTATAAAATCTAACTGTTGTAAGTAAACATTTCCAGACATCAGTCAGCTTAATGGCTCTTTGTTATGGAAATTTTTAGATGAGATGAGTAGCCCCTGCCATTAAATCGGAGCTAAAGTATACAGCAAATTCTAGCTTTCTTTTGTGTGCAGCAAAATGCAAAAATATGGATAGCGTCCTTCAGCCACATGCTATATGGCCTTACTGTTAGATTTAGCAACAAAATTGATGCAATGTTGTGAAGATAGGTAACTTGCTGGAGTTCACCACTAAAATTACCAGAGAAAGCCAAGTATCTCATATGCTGGTTAGAATGGCTTGCTTACTTTCAAAGATTTATATACAGACTCTCAACTCTGCTCTGTTTAAGCCAAAAAATATGAACCGATGGTATCAAATTATTGATGAGTGATCATAATACATAGGAGCAGATCATATCAAAATGTATAACAGTGATCAGAAGATTGCAAGACACAGGAGCAGAAGCACTGAGCTGCTCTGCCATTCAATGAAATGACGATAAGCCCCAACTTCACTTCCTTGCCTTTTCCCATCAGCCTTCATTTTCTTACTAATTAAAAATCAACCTTGAATACACAGTCCTCTGTTTTAAAATAATTATACAGATTCACTACCTTCAAAAGAAATTCCTCCTCAGCTCCGATCTAACTGGCTGGTTCGTTACTCAGATTATGACTCTGGTTGTAGGTAACCACCTCTCCAAAGTTACCCTGTCAAACTCCTCAAAATCTTAAATATTTAATACAATCACCTCACATTCTTCTAAACGCCAATGAGTACAGATCGAACCTACTCAACCTCTCAACACAATTCTTCCACACTGGGGTTCAACCTTGTGAACCTTCTCTAGGCTGCCTCCAATGTCAGTAGGTTTTTCCTTAGATACGGGGCCAAATCTATTCACAGTATTCTAGGTATGGCCTAATTGTGCCTTGTATATTCAAGCAAGATTTCCTGATTTTTATACTCCATTCCTTTGAAATAAAGGCCAACAACCCATTTGTCTTCTGTGTTAACTGAACTTGCATGTTAGTTTTTCATAGCTTATAAACAAAGACCCCCAAATTCCTCCGGGGTGCAGCTCTCCTCAGTCTTCCTCCATTTAAATTATATTCAGCTCTTCTATTCTTCCTGCAAAAGTGCATAACCTTACATTTTCCCACATTATATCTACCTGCCAAGTATCTGACCACTCAATGCAATCTGCCTATGCAGACTATTTTTGTATCATCCTCAAACTTGGCAAAATACATTCACTTTTCTCATCCTTAATATACTATAAACAGATATAGCCCCACTACTGATCCCTCTGACATTCCATAGTTACAGGTTGTCTTCCTGAAGATTACACCCTTATCCAAACACATTGTTTTCTAATCGCTATCCTATTCTCTCTACATTCAATCCCCCAAGCTCATAGATTCTTAATATATTAAGTAGTCGATTATGTGGTACCTTAACTAATTCCTCTTGGAAATCAAAATGTTACATCAGCTGGTTCTCCTTTTGCTAACTCTTCAAAAGAATTCATTAGGTATGATTTCCCCTTCATTAAGTCATCGAATCCTTCAGTGTGAAAATCGGCCCTTCGACCCAATCAGTCCACATCGACCCTCCGAAGAGTGACCCTCCGAAGAGTAACCCACCCAGACCCATTCCCCCTACTATTCCACATTACCCCAGACTAATGCAGCTGATCAACACATCCCTAAACATTGTGGGCAATTTAGCTTGGCCAATTCATCTAACCTGCACATCTTTGGATTGTGGGAGGAAACCGGAGCACCCAGAGGAAACCTATGCAGACACATGGAGAATGTGCAAACTCCACACAGTCACCCAAGGCAGGAATCGAACCCAGGTCCCTGGCACTGTGAGGTAACAGTGCTAACTACTGAGCCGCCGTGCCGCCCCAGTGTCATGATAACTCCATTTGATTATACTTTTTTTAAATGCTCTGCTGCTGCGTATTTTATAATAATTTCAAATAATTTCCTAATGAGAGATGTTAAGCAAACTAGTCTGGATTTACCTACTTCTTGTTTCCTTCCTTTTTGAATAAAGATGCCACGTCAGAGTTTTCCTGAGGATTCTTGGAAGATTATAATCAGTGTATCCACTATCTCTGCAGCTACTTCCTTTAAAATTTGAGGGTGCAACCATCATGACCGGGGGGACATTAGTTTCCATTGTACATTTTTATAGTGATTGTTATTGCAGTTATTACCCATCCACATTTTCCCCCTTGATTTTGTAATAGTTTTGGAATGCTATTAATGTCATCTACCGTAAAGGCTGATGTAAAGTATTCATTCAACTCCTCTGCCATTTCCTGCTTCCTCATTATTTCTCTAGCCTCATTCAGTAAAGGGCCTAGGTTCATTTTGGCCAGTCTTCCTTCTTATATACTTAAGTTCTTGCTGACCATCTTGATAGTACTGGCAAGGTTACCTTCAAAGCTCATCCTCTCGCTCTATTACTTTTTAAAAAATCATTTTTTGTTTGCTTTTAAAACATGCCAATTCTCTGGCTTACCACTAAACTTTGCCACATTATATGTATGTATTTTTTTTCCAATTTGATTTCATTTTTAACTTCACTGGTTAACCAAGGTTGGCTTATCCCATACCTGGAATCCTTCTTTCTCACTAGGATATACTTTGTTGTGAGCCATGAATGACTTTCTTAAACATCTGCCATTCTTCCTCAATCATCTCAGCTGCTAAACTCCTTTTCCAATTCACTCCAGCCAACTCTGTCTTCATTCCTTTATAATTACCCTCAAGTTCAGCACATAGTTTCCCACACAAGTTTTGCATTCAAACTGAATACCAAATTATATTATGTTATGGACACTGTTTTCTAGGGGGATCTGACGTCATTTATTAAACCTGCCTTATCACATATTACCAGATCCAAAGTAAACTGATCCTGGCTGCATCCATAACATTGTTCTAGAAACTGCCCTGAGTACACACTACTCATTCTACCTCAGGGTTACCTCTGTCAATCTGATTACCTCAATCTACATGAACATTAAACTCATCACAATTAATGTATTGCCTTTTTTATATATCCTCATCATTTTCAAAGTTATTCTCTGCTCTCTAGCATAACTGCGATTGTGGCCTATAGACTACTCCCACCAGCATTTTCTTCCCCTTGTTATTTTTTATTTTTGGGGCAGCACAGCAGCTCAGTGGTTAGCACTGCTGCCTCACAGTGCCAGGAACCTAGGTTTGATTCCAGGTCTTGGACAACTATCTGTGTTGGGTTTGCACATTCTCCCAGTGCCTGTGTGGGATTCTCCCAACTGCTCTGGTTTCTTCCCACAGTCCAAAGATGTGCAGGATTAGGCAGATTGGCCATACTAATTTGTACATAGTGTCCAGTGGTGTGCAAGCTAGGTGGATTAGCCATAGGAAATGCAGGGTTTAAATGACTTGCATGTGTTTACCTGTTACATCAACCTGTGTCCTGTGAAACTACCAAACTAACTTTCATATTGTTTACTGTGGTTCTGATTTTCATGTTATTTGTGGACATGTAGTTCATGCCTATTACATCCAAGCCCTAGTCAAAAACCAAACCCTGGGGAACACTAGTGTTGGACTGAAATACATTTGTGTACATAAGTCCTCCTGTATGCCATAGTCCGAACATCTCTACCATGAAGTGCATTCACTATAGGCAGACATCTTAGCTCACTTTTGTTAAAGACCTTGTATTTAACACATTGCTGCAGTGTCTACACAAAACAACTAGTGTAGCATTCTCTCTGGAGTGATAAACAACTACACATCGTTCTGCTATTGCATGTGTTTCACTAACAAATTTACTGCGATTGACAAATTTGGGATACTGTTTCTAATGCAAGAACTTTTAAAATGTGTTGGCTGTACCACGATCATATCACCAACTTTAAGCACTGTTTCTAAAGCATGATTTTTCTACAATGCAGAATTGCACAAGAACGCAACTATTATGTTATAGAAGAACTACCTGTATTCATTAATATTCTATTTTTATTCCGGAGCCAGTTTTATATCTACACTGTTACTGTCTCATATGAGATGTATTTGTTCACAAAATGATTATGGTACATTATCAAATGCCTTCTGAAAGTCTGTATACACAACATGTATACCATCAACTGCACTATCCTCATCATCATTGTAAGTTTACCAAAGAACTCAGCAATGTAATAGCAGCGTGGTACTGTGTGTGCGCAATTCTGGTCTCCTTCCTATCGGAAAGATGTTGTGAAACTTGAAAGGTTTCAGAAAAGATTTACAAGGATGTTGCCAGGGTTGGAGGATTTAAGCTATAGGGAGAGGCTGAACAGGCTGGGGCCGTTTTCCCTGGAGCGTCGGAGGCTGACCGGGTGACCTTATAGAGGTTTACAAAATTATGAGGGGCATGGATAGGATAAATAGGCAAAGTCCTTTCCCTGGTGCAGAGGAGTCCAGTACTAGAGGGCATAGGTTTAGGGTGAGTGGGGAAAGATATAAAAGAGACCTAAGGGGCAACTTTTTCACACACGTGTATAGAATGGGCTGCCAGAGGAAGTGGTGGAGGCTAGTACAATTGCAACATTTAAGGAGCATTTGGATGGGTATATGAATAGGAAGGGTTTGGAGGGATATGGGCCGGGTGCTGGCAGGTGGGACTAGATTGTGTTGGGATCTCTGGTTGACATGGACGGGTTGGACCGAAGGGTCTGTTTCCAAGCTGTACATCTCTATGACATTTCTATAATGTAGAACAGTACAGCACAGGGACAAGCCCTTTGGCCCACCATGTCTGTGCCTACCATGATGCTATATTAAATTAATTCCAACTGCTTGCACATGGTCTGCATTTCTCAATTCTCTGCCTGTTCATGTGCCTGCCTCAATGGCTGTTAAATGTTGCTATCACATCTGCTTTTACCATATCCCCTGACAGCGTGCTCAAGGCATCCACCACGTGTAAAATCTTTATTTTATGCACCTCCTTTAAACTCAGCCTCCAACATTATAGCATAAACAATCCAACTCCATTAGATGCCTGATTTGTGCTTGATAGATGGTGTACAAGCTCTGTGAACATAGAACACTGCAGGCCTTTCAGCCCTCGATGTTGCGCCTTTTATCTTCCTCTAAGATCAGGTTGTCCTTCATCATACTATCCTCCATGTGCCTATTCAAGGGTCGCTTAAATGTCCCTATTGTATTGACTTCACTACCACTGCAGGCAGTGCATTCCACTCACCCACCACTTGTGTAAACAATCAACCTCTGACATCTCTCCTAAATCTCCTTCCAATCACCTCAACATTATGCCCCCACATGATAGCCATTTCCGCCATGGGAAAACGTCTCCAGCTTTCTACTCTGTCTACACCTCTCTTCAACTTGCACACCTCTACCAAGTCACCTCTTATCCTTATTTGCTCCAATGAGAAAAGCCCAAGCTCCCTCAAGCTTTCTTCATAAGACCTGCCCTCCCCAGTCCAGGCAGCATCCTGATAAATCTCCTCTGAAATCTCTTTAAAGCTTCCACATCCTTCCTACAGTGAGGTGACCAGAACTGAATACAATATTCCAAGTGTGGTGTAACCAGGGCTCTTTAGAACTGCTGCACAACCTTGTGGCTTTTAAACTCAATCCCCCTGCTAATAAAAGCCAACACACCCTATGCCTTCTTAACAACTTGGGTGGCAACTTTGAGGGATTTATGGACATGGACACCAAGATCCCTCTGTTCCTCCACACTGCTCAGAGCTGAATATTTCCCATCTACTACCACCCTCTGTCTTCTATGGGCTAGCCAACTTCATATCCAGCACACTTCCCTGTATTCCATACCTCCTTACTTTCTGAATAGGCCTACCATGGGGAGGCCTTATTAAACACTTTGCTAAACTCCATGTACACCACATCCACTGCTCTACCTTCAACGCGTTTTGTCACATCCTCAAAGAATTCAATAATGTTTGCGAGGCATGACCTGCCCCTCTTAAAGCCATGCTGACTATCTTTAATCAAACTCTGGCTTTCCAAGTAATCATAAATCCTGTTTCTCAGAATCCTCTCCATTACTTTAGCCACCACAGACGTGAGACTGACTGGTATGTAATTCCCAGGGTCATTCTTATTCCCTTTCTTGAACAAGGGAATAACATTTGCCACCCTCCAATCAACTGGCACGACTTCAGTCCATAGTAAAGATGCAAGGATCATCATCAAAGGCGCAGCAATCTCTTCCCTTGATTCCTGTAGTAACTTAGAGTATATCCCATCTGGTCCAGGGATTTATCTATCCTTATGATTTTCAAAATTTTCAGCAACTCCTCCTTCTTAATGTCAACCTGTTCAAGCATATCAGTCTGTCACATGCTATTCTCAGAAACAACAAAGTTCTTCTCAGTAGTGAATATTGAGTTAGGAGTATTCACAGAAGTTACGAGTTTTTCTATTTTCTCCAGAATCAAACGTGCACTTGCATTTTTTTTGTGCTCTAGTTAAATTATGGTCAATGATAAGCCTCCCAGTACACTTATGACAAGAGATTCAGAAATATTATACTATTGTACATTGATGGGAGGGGGTTAGATTCTCTCTGGTTGGAGATGGGCATGGCGAGGCACTTGCACAGTACAAATTACTTGCCACTTATCAGCTCAAACCTGACTATTGTCCAAGGTTTGCTGCATTTGGACATGCAGTGTTTCATCATCTCAGGAGCTGTGAATCGTGAAGATTATGTGAATCGTGAAGACTACCAGTGTATGTACAATTTCTGACCTTACCATGGACAGTAGACATTGATGAAACAGCTAATGATGACTGGACCTAAGACACTACCCTAAGGAACTCTTGTAGTGATTCACAGATATTTGCCTCCAGCAACCGTAAACATTTTCTTTTCTGATGGGTACAACTCCAATCAATGGAGCATCTTACCAGATTTTTATACGTTTCACTTTTACCATGTCTCTTTGATGCCACACTCAGTCAAAAACTGAAGTGAGCTCAACAGCAATCCCTCTCACCTCACTTTCAGTGTGGCCCAAGAGAGCAATGCAATATAAACATCTGATCCAAGTATTACAATAACTTCATGCAACGTTTAAGTTTCAATACTTGAATATACCATCATCTATTATATGCCTAAGATTTTTGATAAATATCTGTTTAAAATACATTTCATGTTTGTTCTTCATTAGGAAGTCCCTTATGAATTTCTCTAACTATTACACCAGTAACGCCCAAGGCTTCCTACGAGATTGCAATTTTAAATAATTGTTTACTGTGTTCTCATGGGATGGCAGAGAATTTCAGTTGCTGAAGGCACTACTGCTGATAACTACAACACCTGCATCTAAATACTGTCAAAATGCTGTTTGAACCTTTGATCTATACTAATTTGTAACATTTATTATTGCAATGACTTTATTTATGCGATAAAATTGCAAGCATTTTGACTTTTGATGTATACAGCCATAGAGGTTTGCTATACAGAAGGCAGTTATTCCTTTAAAAGGAAGGCATGCTTTTCCTACATTCCAAAACTGATCACAATGACCCTTTTTCACCCTGTAGCTCTACATTTTTCATTGTTTAAACTACTTCTGTACGGTTTCTCTTTGATGGCGAAATGGCCCCTGCCTTAACTACTCCCATGTAAAGTATTCCAAGTTCCAACACAAATGCCTTAAGAACTATTCCCACTTGCCTTTTAAGAATTTTATTTGATGCTTCCTTATCACTAACTCCTAAAATATAGTTAGAAGTCACACACACCAACTTATAGTCCAACAGGTTAATGTGAAATCACAATCTTTCAGAGCGATGCTCCTTTGTCAGGGGAAGTCATTGTTAGGCATTTCATCTGATGGAGTAATGCTCTGAAATCTTGTGATTTCAAATAAACCTATTGGACTATAACCTGATGCCATGTGACTATTTTGTCCACCAAGTTCAACACAGACACCTCCACATCATCCTCAAATAAAGCATAAGCTGATACCCAATAATACAGCAACATGCTTTGGATGCTGAGGCTCCAAAACAAAAACAGAATAGCTAGCAATACTTAGCAGGACAGGTAGTATCTGTGGAAAGAGAAACAGAGGTAAACTTCATGTCAATGACCATTCATAAATTTCATATTTCTGCAGTTGCACATCAAACAGCGGTATAATGATTATGTTAGTGGATTAGCAATCTTAAGGTTTGGATTAATGATCCATAGATGCAAGCTCAAATACCGCAGTTGTGAAATTTAACTTTCATTAAGCCACCAAATCTGGAATAAAAATATTAGTAAGTGACCATTAAAACTACTAGTTATTGTTTTAAGAAACATTCTTGTTCCTTCGTGTCCTTGAGGAGGAAACCTGGTCTGGATCTCGCTGCTCTCTCTGCTTAACAAGGCACACTGTTGCATCATATCAGAATCCCTACAGTGTCAAAACAGGCCTTTTGGCCCAACATGTCCACACTGACCCCCCGAAGAGTAACCCATCCAGACCCATTCCCCTACCCTATTATCCTCCATGTACCCCTGACCAATGCACACTATGGGCAATTTAGCATGGCCAATCTACCTTAACCTGCACATCTTTGGATTTTGAGAGGAAACAGGACCACCCAGAGGAAACCCACGCTGATATGGAGAGACTCGAAACAGACAGTTGCCAGAACCCGGGCATCTGGCACAGTGAGGCAGCAGTGCTAACCACTAAGCAACCATGCCACCCCAATAGAAAATAGAAACAGAAATCACAATAGAAAAGGTATAACATTTAACATTCATATACACCACAAAATCTGTAGTGCTTCATAGTGGGAGCTCACCACCATTTTCTCAAAAGCAGTTCAGGATCAGTAATAAATGCTGAGCAGTCTTGTGATGCAATGGTGGTGTCTTTACCCAGGCTATTGTTCAAGATCCATTTCAGGACTAGATGCTATGGAATGCACAATAATAACATGGCCAAAAGTGTTGTCTGCACATGGCAGGTAGTAAGTGAGAGAGCACCTCCAGGTCAGCCATCCGTGATGCAGAGTAGAGACCTTCAAGCTGCAGCATTTGGCAACAGGTTATCTACCTATTCCAGGAAAAATTAGCCATGGAAAAGAACTGAATACATGTTTTTCCTGATTCATGTGTCACAAATGCTGAAGAGTATTTAAAACATGATAAATGCCGGCCTTGCCCCGTCTCTCATTTTCCATTTAACAAGTCTTCAACATTGCTTCTTGGATTTCTGATACCTATTATTAGTACTCTCCCTTGGACAAATCCTGAATCATTAGGCTTGCAAGCCCTTGAGAATGCAGCAACCAATGCACGTTATGAATTTCTCCAAGAGATAAAAATAATACATTCTCGTGAACCAAAAAAAAAACAGTATGGAGAGCCAAACTCACCAGCGCAATGCTATTTTGATAGGTGTAGTCAGGCAGGAAGTGAAAAGATCCGCTGGTAAATCTGGATTCATGGGCAGAAGTTCAGTGGCCTCACAGGCAGCCAACTGGATACAGTTCTTCATTGATGGTGGCAAAGGCATTTGTGCCAGTGGATGATTTGGATTGATAGCTGCAACCTGAAAAATTAAGGCCACTACTTAAAATTCTCCAGCTTGTAGCAGAAATAAATAAAATGCAATGGTTTCACTTAAAATTTTCATTGTAAAATTCATAAAAAGGAGCATTTTTAATTTTCAAAGGATTATTTCAGTTGAATCACTGTTCACAGAACACAATAATCACAGACATCACTTTCAAAGTGTATTAATCTAACATTAAAAAGCAATGACATTTTCACAAAGGCACATTTATCATGCAATACACATTTAGCTATGAACATCACTGGGAAGTAGAGAAATTATGTACCATGTAGACGGATGCTTCAGTTGACTTAGAAAGCCTTGAAAATACCAAACTAGGAGTCAACCTGTCTGCCTAGTACATTGGTGTAGGTGGTCATCATCTCTGTCATTCACCACATTGGGTAAAATATTCATTTTCGGAGTAAAAACTTGAGGCTGACCAGCCAGAATACGCATATAACTTCATTCGTGAAGAAGGGGTATTGAGTCGTACACAGGGTCACTATAAAAGCATGACTTTGAGATAAAAAGAGGCCACTTTGCATGCCGGATTGACTTTAGCAAGGATCTACGGTATTTGTCAACATTAGTTATAGTAACATTCCATTGCTTGTATTAAGTTAGCTGGTCAGAAACATTGGCACAGATATTATAGTAATATGGTCGTTTTCTCAGCATTCAAAGAGAGCTTCTTTTCAAATGCCAACTGCCTGTAGAGTTCATTCATTTCCTCGTTTTTCACAGGATGTTGCTAGGTTCCAAAGGTGTCATCAATCTTTCAGTGCTTCACTCGCCTGACCATCCCTCATTTTAAAACCTAAGTTTGAAAGGCTCCCTCAGGCATGAGGGATATCAGAGCCAAGGGTGATCCTACCATCCATAACAGCCATGCATGCATTTTCCAACAGGCATTAGCAGGCAACAATCAACAATCACAATCTTGCTGGCTTGAAAAATGGACTTATCTTTGACTTAAGAGTGTATCTCTAAAACACTTTCAGCTATTCAACTGGTTTGTTTTTTAAAATGGTAATTATATCAGTAGTACTAAAGGTTATGATGCTGGAAAAAAAAATTCATTTTCTGAAGCATCACCTCCAAGAGAAGTTGAGGGGAAGGCAAGCCAGACACCAAAAAAAATTGCAAACAAAACAATCAAAATATAATTGACAAAGTATTTCAAGAAAACTTGTGATTTTGACCTGGTTAATACAATGTAACAGTTGTCGTTACGCAAAACAAATTTACCACCTACTGTTTATGGGACAAAGTCGACATATGCAGATTTAAAACGATGATGATTACGTGCATCATATGTTCAGAATTCACAGACCAAACCTATGAACATGCAAGCGATTAGGATGTGGAATTGTTAAGAGGTTTTTCTGCAATCAAGTACAGTTCAGTCTTACTAATGTTGTGAAACTTTATAGCACTACTGCACATGCTAGAAAAAGATAGTGAAAGAACCACTGTGGTATCGAACTTCTGACAACACAGTGATGTTCAGGAAACCGCGGAGGTCAGTGTGCGATCCTAATTTTGTAGCATTGGCATTTGTTGAAATCCAGAACCATAATTAGTCAGAAACAAAAGTGTGCAAGTTAATCTGAGATACTGAACTTGAGAGGCTATTTACCTCTTTGATGGCTTATTTTGAATTTCACATAAGTGATTCAGTGACAAGTTACCATCTGCCCTACTTTCTAATCTGCTCTCTTGCAGGCATAGGGTTGCTCAGCATCCTAAGGGTTATACATCAATTAATCAGTGCTCAATACAGATAGAAGCAGTACAGTATAAAGATACAAGATACCTATATTTTAACAGCTAATCAGAAAAGATCCCAAGACAATATAATCCTAACATGGTAAATGTAATTAAACCTCAAAACATGATGCATATTTACAGCTCAGGCACCTATCTGTTGAAACCAGCTTTTGTACTGTTCATATATTTACTACATATATATTTACATAATGCCTTCCAATACGTCAGGAAGTCACAAAGGTCTTTAGATCTTTTTTAATTTTAAAAGTAGCCACTATTGTAACCTGGGAAATACAGAAATCAATTTGCACTCAATCTCCCAGAAACAGTTAAGAAAATAAATGAGCAAATCTTATGATCTCTGAAGGATAAATGCCGCTTAAGGCATGGTGAAAATGCCTCCTGTTTTCTCCGAGTAACGTCATGGAGTAACTTAAATCTATCTGTTGATGCAATCATGGTCGAGAGTAAATTTCTTATCAGAGGAATGCAACATCTGACTGCCCCTCAATATTGCAAAGATGTGCTAGACTAAACTGGTGCTTGAAACCTGAGCCTTCTCAGCCAGAGTGCTACCGTTAAATCACAGTTAATGCCATATTAATACATTCATATCAAACCATTAACTACAGAAAAACCTTAGTACAGATCTGCAATATAGACAGGAAGACAATGAAGAGAATTTATTGTAAAGTAAATATGGTCTTGCAACATTCTCTATTTCATTGATCTTACCAGATTTTCTTGCAATACTTATTGAACTAAAACACAGATGATCTGCCCATTCACATATCTCCTGAAAACCATATTTATTTACAAAGTTAAAAATCACATAACACCAGGTTATAGTCCAACAGGTTTAATTGGAAGCACACTAGCTTTCGGAGCGTCGCTCCTTCATCAGGTGGTAGTGGAGGGCTCGATTGTAACATAGAATTTATAGCAAAAATTTACAGTGTGATATAACTGAAATTATACATTGAAAAATTGATTTTCTGTTAAGCCTTTCATCTGTTAGAATACAGTGATAGTTTCACTACTTTCATGTGTAAATCACAAAACCTTTTTTTTAAAAAAGGTTGCATTCTCGGGTTAGCTGTTAACAATGGAGATAGCTAGACAATATGTTGAAGGTGTTGGCCCCCTGTGTTCTCTGTCTTTGCCATGATGTTTAGATTGATTCTAATCTAAAAAGTGAGATAACAGAGTTTTACATAAATTCATGCAGTTTTTGAGCTGAGTTCTACATGAATGTATGCAGTTTTTGAGCAAAGTGCAATGTAACTCTGCAAGTACAAATTCGCCAAACAAAATATATGTGCGCATGTGGGTCTTTGTCTGTGTGTGTGTGTCTGTCTGGGGTGGGGGTTGAGTGTGAGCGTGTGTGCGTGCGTGCGTGCGGTGAGTGCAGAGTGCCTTAAGTCTGTGAGGGGGTGCATGTGAGAGTGTGTGTGCCTATAAGGGTGTGTGCGTGTGCATACCTGTACATGCCAACGTTGTCTATCTTACATGTTGCAGGCAAGGATGCCCGGAGGCATGATACATTGGGGAAACTAAGCAAAGGCTACGACAACGGATGAATGGGCACCGCACAACAATCAACAGACAGGAGGGTTCCCTCCCAGTTAGGGAACACTTCAGTGGTCCAGGACATTCAGTCTCGGACCTTTGGGTGACCATCCTCCAAGGTAGGCTTCGGGACAGGCAGCAGAGAAAAGTGGCCGAGCAGAGGCTGATAGTTAAGTTCGGTACCCATAGGGAGGGCCTCAACTGGGACCTTGGGTTCATGTCACATTACAGGCGATCACCATTACACTACACACACACAGATATTCCTACCTACACACACACACACAGACAGATACAGGTACACAGACACGCACACAGACACACCCACACACCCTTATAGACACACACTCCCACACTCTCACATGCACCCCCTCACAGACTTAAGACACTCTGCACTCACTACACACACACTTTCTCACACTCACAACCCCCACCCCAGACAGACACACACACAGACAGATAAAGACCCACATGCAAACATATATTTTGTGGGGTGAATTTGTACTTGCCGAGTTACATTGTACTTTGCTCAAACACTGCATGCATTCATGTAGAACTCTGTTATCTCACTTTTTAGATTAGAATCAATCTAAACATCATGGCAAAGACAGAGAACACAGGGGGCCAACACCTTCAACATATTGTCTAGCTATCTCCATTGTTAACAGCTAACCCGAGAATGCAACTTTAAAAAAAAGGTTTTGTGATTTACACATGAAAATAGTGAAACTAACACTGTATTCTAACAGATGAAAGGCTTAACAGACAATCAATTTTTCAATGTATAATTTCAGTTACATCACACTAAATTTTTGCTATAAATTCTGTGTTACGATCGAGCCCTCCACTATCACCTGATGAAGGAGCGTTGCTCCGAAAGCTAATGTGCTTCCAATTAAACCTGTTGGACTATAACCTGGTGTTATGTGATTTTTAACTTTGTACACTCCAGTCCAACACCAGCATCTCCAAATCATATTAATTTACGATTTGAATTTCAGTGTTTTTGCTGTCACTGGACTATGGAATCCCACTGTGCAGTCTGTACTCATAGCAAACAAACTGATATTTCCTACGCAAGGTAAATAATAAAGAAGAAGAAATAAATTTGTTTAATTGGGCAGACCTTACTGCACCGTACATAGCCGAGTTGTGGCTCTTTAGCTTCACAGTCAATTCTGGAAGCTAGCAGAGGTATCAGACTTTGTAGGACAATCTGGTTTTTCTGCATTTTATTTATTGAGACATATTCTATGAAATATTCATCGCTTCAGCTGCTTCTCAGAGGAAATCATGAGGACTCCTGTCTAACCAAACACACAATAAATGAATAGTGATCAAATACATTCTGTTTCCAGATAGGAACAGCTGGTTAATACGAGACTACTGGAACAGTATAATTCATGTACATTCTTCATCAAGTGATGGATCAAACCCATATTCTGACGGAAAAACCCTTTATGTATTGATTTTGGAACAGAATGGAAAAATCAATATTGTTAAAATGCAGACTTTCCTTACTAATACATGGGACCACAAGAACGAGCAATCTGGTCATCCAAATTCATCCTTAACCTTTCTTAATATCCCCTATCTTTGCACTGACTTAGAAGTATGGTTTGCGTGTTTGCTATTCTGGTTTCCATGAGATAAACTAGATTAACCAAAGATACCAAAAGTTTAACTTGTAACATTATAATCTGATTTCCCAACCAGCTGGTCAAAAAAAGAGAGACTCTCTTAACCATTGGCTAAGGATTGTGTAGCAGAACTGGTTCATATGTCATCTTAGTATTGGCTGCATGCCATGTGAGAAAATTTCAAAGAAACATAGTGGATAATTTATCAACTAAGATTCATACCTACAGCACTAAAAGAAAATCTGACTTTTCCAAACCTTGCTGGTAGTTTAAATCAAATCATTGTCCAATTTACAACAAAACAGAATTGAAAACCCAGGGAGATAGCAATTTACAGCCAATGAAGTAATTTTGAACTGTTTGACCAATAAATATTGTTCATCCAATGTTTTGAACTCCTCTTCATTGAATTTTTACATCCAAACGCAGAGAAACACAGCTTAGAGTCTCATCCAGAAGATGACACCTCTGACAGTACAGTGCCCCTCAGTGTTACACTTAAGTATCAGCTGAAGATTTAAGCAAATGCTCAGTGTGTTAATTATTAGAGATCATGATTTCCACTGCAGCTCATTTGCAGCCAATACTAATTCTTTACATTCACTGCACAGTACAGATTTCAATTACAATATCCATATCAACCTAACACAGCCAAGAGAGACAACTTGCATTTGTCATGCCTTTTACACAACCTCATGAGTTCTGAAGGCCTTTCCAACAAATGAAAAACTATTGCAACATGGGACTACATTGTCAATGTAGGAAATAGGCCTAAGTTGATTAGATTACTTAGTGTGGAAGCAGGCCATTCGGCCCACAAGTACACACTGACCCGCCGAAGCGCAACCTACCCAGATCCATTCCCCTCTATTTACCCCTTCACCTAACGCCACAGGCAATTTAGCATGGCCAATTCACCTAAACTGCACATTTTTGGACTGTGGGAGGAAACCAGAGCGCCCGGAGGAAACCCACGCAGACACGGGGAGAATGTGCAAACTCCACACAGTCACCTGTTGTATACAGTGATGATGACCAAATAATCTATTTTCAGTCAAGTAGATGTTTAAAAGAAAAATTGGACTGGAGACTGAGGAAAACCTCAGATTATTCTCAGAAATGGGGTTTGGGATCTTTCACACACATTGAGTCCTGGTTTACAAATGGCATCCAAAAGATGGTATCTCTGCTAGTGCAGCAACTCATTATACGTCAATGGAGTGTTGGCCGAAAATTTTGCGGTCAAGTCTCGCAATCTTCTGGCTCAGTCAAGACTGACATGTGAAAGGCACGCAATAGCTTTGCTCATTTGAACGAGGTGACCACAGAGCCTCACTCAGTTGATTTCTGATAATAGTTGAAGTTGTGAATGGATGCATAAGACTGAGGAGATGTAGACCATTCAACCAGAGTCTGCTTCTCCATTCAGAGATCACAGTTGATCTGATAATCCTTGGCTCCACTTTCCTGCCTGTTCCCCATTACCTTTGACTTCCTTACTGATGAAAAATATCTCAGCCTTAAATATATTTACTGTCCCAGCCTCTACAGCCCTCAATAGTAAACAATTCCAAAGATTCACTACCATTAGAAAAGAAATCCCTATCTCTGCCCTAACTGGGCCACCCTTTACATTGATAGTGTCTCTTCTGGTCCCAGATTCTTCCAAAAGTGGGAACAACCCCTCAGCATCTACCCTGTTAATTTCTCTAAGCATTTTAGATATGTCGACAGGTTAGTCAAGGTGGTTCAAAATTTAACTCCTGGCCTGTGGTAAATTAAACAATCCCAGTGATATAGTTGCTCAAGAGAACTCAATTTTGAGTTGGGGATGGACTTCTACCAGAATTCCTAATCCTAGCACAAAGGGAATTCTTGATTTAACTGCTTACATGCACATCAAGTTAAAGTAAGTATAAACTTAATAAAACATGTTTATACTTACTATAACTTGATGCGCATGTAAGCAGTTACATCAGGAATTCCCTTAGTGTTCGGATTAGGAATTTTGATTGCAGTCCATCCCCAACTCAAAATTGAGTTCACTTATTTTAACAAGTTTATTAGGACAAAAGGAATTGCTTTTATCTTGCACAATGAATGAAAGGAACCAGCTTCCCAAGTTAAATGCAACTTTTGCTTCCACTCAATAAAAACATTCATCATATCACTCCTTAGAGCATCTTTGGATAGCAGGCACAGATTATAAAGATTAGAAAAAATATCATTGTCATCACTTAACTTGATATTTTAAAAGATGGATGTGTTTTATTCATTAAAAATTAAAACATACAAATTTTTATGTTAGTCACGTGCAGTAAAATACATTGTCTCAGTACTTTTCTTTTGAGTACAATGTTGCCATTTGCTGCCCAAGGGCTCAAGGTGTACTTGCTTGGTTGCAGAAGTACAAAATGAAGGGAATAAAACCCAAGATATAAAACTTCACCTGCACAATCACTGACATCATTTACATGATATGGATTAGAATTAAGCCTGAATCCATTCACAATGTTACACAGCTCATCTAATACTTCAAATCTAATCTCTTTGCCCCAATTCAACAAGAATCAGACTGCAATTTCAAATTTGATAAATTAAATGTATTCTCAAGCACTAAAATTTGTTTTTCATCACATGACATGATCCAAGAATATCTAAATAGCAAAGCAAGGTGGCCTGTAGCACCGTAACGAAAATCATATCTTAATCTCACAGCTCAGAGTACAATTGACACCTTGGCTGAATGCCAACTAAATTTAAAAATCCAAACTCTACTTCACTCATGAACATCATTCAACTTTAGGAGAAGCATTTACAATTAATTTAGTTAAGTTTTCCATTAAAGAAGTATAATGCATTAATTAAAAATGCTCAATTTCCTAATGAATAGGAATTTGTTTCTTCTTTAGCTTCTTGGGTCAGTACTATTAATAATGAATGGGGGAGTTTGGAGGGGTATGAAGACAAAACATGCCAGATTCCTCCATTCTATCCTGTGCCTCAAACATTTTCAACTCTCAGTTTACCTCCTTTCCTAACATGGTAGCTTTGTTTCTTTGAGAATAATGGGGATTCTTCGTTTTTCAAAAAGCAGTATTATACAAAAGGGAGAATCTGCCAGCACAAACTCATTTACTGACCACACCATCAGTGATGACTGGGATAGAGGGTCTGGTGGGAAAAATTAGGAAACTTGTGTGAAGAATAGTTACAGATCCACTGCAATTGATCTCAGCTGAAAAATGTGTTGCTGGGAAAAGCGCAGCAGGTCAGGCAGCATCCAAGGAGCAGGAGAATCGACGTTTCGGGCATAAGCCCTTCTTCCTGAAGAATGCGCTTTTCCAGCAACACATTTTTCAGCTCTGATCTCCAGCATCTGCAGTCCTCACTTTCTCCCTGCAATTGATCTCAACAAAGAAAAATAAAATTGTAAGATTACTGAAGCACTGAGTTCAAGATCATAATTAGCTCCCTTGTGTGTTTGCACAATCTCAATCATTTCATAAACACTAATTTTTTAAAAAGATATTATAACTTTCCAACCATTTTAGATAGCACTATGATGATCAAGATTTCCTCAAAGGAGCTTCGACCTTCTCCCATAACAGAACCTTTCATTCCATCTCTTACAACAATCTGATTAACTGGTGCTAACCAGAACAGTGAAAAAACACAAAGCACAAAGAAATGCAATAGTATAAACAAAATCAGCAGTCCTCTTCCCCGAAACCAGCAGCTGTACAAATATTTGAAATATGCCAAAGGTTCTGTATTCACATGGCACCTGCCACCACCACTATTACCACCCTGAAAAATGTTCTAACTTAGGCCAGCTCCTTTTCTCATCTGCTGACATGGGGACAAATTCCACATGCAGATTTGTTAACCTCTATACTTTTGGCCAGCTTTGCCCAATCATCAACAGCTTTATCACTAAACATGAGTTTCCAATGCTTTACAGACTGACTTCTTATATTGCACATTTGAATTTAAACTCACCCAAAGTATCTTTACTCACACTGAGTCTGGTTGGGCCATCACCGTGCTCACTAATCTGCACTAACTATACTATTCTTTGATTTTTAATTCTCACCGTGAAGTCCAGATTTATCCAAGGACCTGACCCAACCTAACTGTGTCCTCCAAATTAATGCAAGAGCCTATATTGAAGTGTGAGTGTTTGCAAGAAAAATTGGAATGCTAATTTGTACAAATTCATTTTCATCAAAAACTCAAAAGCTCATAAATGCTAAAAGTGGCACGCAATGACTCTCAAATATTGTTCACTCTACATAATAGAAAATATAAAACTGCTACCATATAATACCAGGTTGATGTGACCATGCATTATGCTGATTCTTGCACATCATTCTAATTCAGTTGACATATACCATGACTACAAAGCAGTCCTTACACTACCTTATTTTTGGAACAGTCATGAAAAGTCAATAAACATATTTATGAGCTGTATAAATAATAAACAGCTGTATTTTGGATTAATTGAGTCTTAGTCCCTCCACATCTTTAAGCAAAGCTCAAAATATTTTTAAAAACCTGTTACTCTTTGTATTTACTATGGCTTCTAGCTTCTGATTCAATTCCTGAATTTGTTTTGAGATGAAAAGTAATAAATAACATTTGAAAGCAACTTTAAACAGCTTGACAGATTCAACAAATGTCAATTGTAGCTCATGACTCAACAGTAAAGAATTGTATCAACTATGTTGTTTATTGTCAGAAAAATTACAACAATTCAAAATAACGGCACATGGATGAGAATAAATTCTGACTCTTCATACTGTAATTTGATTTTCATACATTTGAAGTCAAAAAATTTTTCACATTGACAGTGAACTTTATTGTACTTTTGGTGGGTGCTAGTGAACATCAGAAAAGCATACATACCTCCAATTCCTGCTCCCTCTGCAATGCAAACTGCTTAAATGACTTCACTATGATTCCAGCATTTGAGCAGTCATACACAAATATTGAGGGGCTCCCCATCCAAGTCTGAAGGTCATATATAGAAAGAGGAATATACTGGGTATAATTCTGTTGTAAAAAGAAAACAAAAATCACAATTAGATGCTATGTTTCTCTTCTATTTTAAATTTTGCAGCAACCTTGTTTCAGTTTTATTGCAAGTTCTAATCTCATGACAAAATCATAATCACTTTTACTGAAGAAATGTGCCAATACCCCAGATAGGTACAATTAAATAGAAAGTCCTGCAACACCCTCTTTTTAGTAAGAAAAATCAGCCTGAATTTAAAAGATTTTACATTCTAAAATCTCAACTGTACAACTTAAGGACAGCAATATGAATGTCTGCATGTTGATAATCATAAAATTATTAATATTAAACAAATTTTAAAAATAAAGGATGCGGAGGTTAATAAGAACAGCTAATACATCTCAATTTTTTTATATTATTAATTCTCAGGATGAGGGAGTCACAGCCAAGTCCAGTATTAATCGCCTATTCCTAGTTATGAAGATGGTGGCAGACCTCAATTAAACAGTACAAGCATGTGGCGTTATTCCTTGTAGTGATTTTTATACAACTGAGTGACCAACTCAGTCATTCAATAGAGCAATAAGTCACCACTTTGGTATGGCATTAGAGTCATATATAGGCCAGAATAAAAGGAAAGGACTGTGGATGTTGGAGATCAGAAATAAAAACAGAAAATGCTGGAGAAACTAATCCCACAGCACTCCTGGAGAACGTAACAAAGTTAACATTTCGAGTTTGGTTTCAAAATAGTAATGGAAAAGGATAGACCGGATCTAAATGTTGAAATTCGACATTGGAGGAAGGCCAATCTTTGACAATATTAGGCAAGAACTTTTAAAAGTTGATTGGGGACAGATGTTCACAGGTAAAGGTACGTCTGGAAAATGGGAAGCCTTCAAAAATGAGATAAGATAGAAAGGATGTACGTGTATTTGTAACAGTATATTCCTGTTAGGATGAAAGGCAAGGCTGGTAGGTTCAGGGAATGATGGATGATGAGAAAAATTGAGGCTTTGGTTAAGAAAAAGAAGGAAGCATATGTCAGGTATAGACAGCAGCAATCAAATCAATCCTGAGGAGAGTATTCAGGCAGTAGGAGTATACATAAGGAGGAAATCATGAGAGCAAAAACAGAACATGAGATAGCTTTGGCAAATATGGTTCAGGGGGATCCAAAAGGGATTTTAGCAAAATATAAAGGTCAAAAGGGTATCTAGGAAGAGAATAGAGCTCCTCAAAAATCAGCAAGGCAGCCTATGCATGGAACCACAGGAGATGGGAGAGATATACAATGGGTACTTTGTATCAGTGTTTATTGTGGAGGAGGACATGGAAGATAGAGAATGTAGGGAAAGAGAAGGTGACATGTTTAAAAAATGTCCATATTACAGGGGTGGTGCTGCTGGGTGTCTTAAAATGCATAAAAGTGGATAAATCCCCAGGACCTGATCAGGTGTATTCTAGAATTCTGTGGGAAGGTAGGGAAATGATTGCTGGGCCCCTTGTTGAGATATTTGCATCGTCGATAGTCACAGGTGAGTTGCCAGAAGACTAGAGGTCGGCTAACGTGGTGCCACTTTTTAAGAAACGTTGTAAGGACAAGCCAGGGAACTATAGACCAGTGAGCTTGACATTGGTAGTGAGCAGGTTGGGGGAGGGAATCCTGATAAAAAGGATGTACATTTATTTGGAAAGCCAAGGACTGATTAGGGATAGTCAACTTGGCTTTGTGCATGGGAAAACATGTCTCACAAGCTTGATCGAGTTGTTTGAAGAAGTAAAGAAGAGGGCTGATGAGTGCAGAGCAGAGAATCCACCGCTCTGCCCTAATCAGTCCTCTTCATTACTTCTTCAAACAACTCAATACAGACTCGTTACAGATTAATTTGGACTTCAGTAAGGCATTCAACAAGGTTCCTCATGGTAGACTTGTTAGCAAAGTTAGATCGCACAGAACACAGAGAACTAGTCATTTGGTTATAAAACTGGCTCAAAGGTAGAAGACTGAGGGTGGCGGTGGAGGGTTGCTTTTCAGAGTGGAGGCTGGTGACCAGGGATGTACCACAAGGATCGGTGCTGGTCCACGAATGTTCGTCATTTATATAAATGATTTGGATGTGAACACAGGAGGTATAGCTAGTAAGTTTACAAAAATTGGAGGTGTGATGGACAGCGAAGAAGGTTACACCTCAGAGTACAATGAGATCTTGATCAGATGGGCCAATGGGCTGAGGAGTGACAGATGGAATTTAATTCAGATAAATGTGAGTTGCTGCATTTTGGAAAGGCAAATCAGAGCAAGACTTATACACAATGATAAGGTCCGAGGGAGTGTTGTTGAACAAAGAGACCTTGGAGTGAAGGTTCATAGTTCCTTGAAAGTGGAGTCGCAGGTAGATAGGATAGTGAAGAAGGTGTTTCGTATGCTTTCCTTTATTAGTCAGAGCATTAAGCACAGGACCTG